>NW_028321891.1:8484848-8787878 GCF_036245765.1 Copidosoma floridanum
AATCGCGTTAATCAACTTTGTGCAGAACTACCCTTTTGTTTGACAAACATCAAAATAAACTAACCAAATAAAGGCAAAAAACTCGCCATCAAACCGTTTTCCACCCCATTCGCCGTACAGCTTTTCACCCAATAAATGAATCAAGAGTAATTACTGGCTCACACCACGCGTCTATCCATCTAGCCCCTGTATTTTTATTGCTTTCATAAAAACATGCGTAAAAATCGTGCAATTTTCCGTTGGCTGCGGATTACATTACTGGTTTGTCGATGACCAATTATGAATTACAAAAAAAAAGTGTCTCGTTCCACGTGTAAGCAAGTGAGACTGGAAAAATAGGGTTTCAAAATTTATTGGTTTTCCTTCTTTAGCACTTCAGCGCAAATATTTCATTAACCGTTGAGCATGAAAAAGGAAAATGCAATGCTGAATGATTAATCCGTGTGTGTTTTCGAGCTAGGAGTTCTTTTCGAGAATAATCAATATCAGTGATAATTAAATCTAAATATTTGAATAACTTTTTTTTTTATAAAACTTTCAAGTATCATTCAATCATTCTTACGCTGCAATAAATATTAATAGGTCACATCCGATGCCTACAGAAACTTTTGTTCGATAACGTCAAGATTTTTAAGAGTTACAGCATGCACTCGCTAATTATAGTTTTATAAAATGTTTAACAGTAAAAAAATGTGATTTGTTTCAAAATAATTATTGAAGCATAAGAAGTTAAATGAGAAATTTTTTCAACAACTTGTTTTTTTTATCAAATACTACTTTTAAATTGACAGTTTTTTTTGTAAATTTTTTTATATTTATCTTAGTTCAAAGGAAAAAAATTATTTGTCGCAATTTTAAGATATCACTTGTTTTTTTTTCATTTTTGGTTTAATATTCATAGATATACGACTAATGTTTTTTCTAGTTTTTACAAGTTTCAGCTATTAAAAAGTTAAATCACACAAACTTCAAATAAAGTAATTTATGCAATGTAGAACGAAAAAATAGTTTGAGAGGATATTTATCATACTTTTAATCCGTAACACAGATTCCAAAATAACATAATCGATCTGAGGGAAGTTTCTATTTTCAGAAAAGTTGTTTGGGCATTGATTTTATGTGTAATGAAGTAACAATTTTTAAAAATTATTTAGAAATATTTCTAAAGAAACAAAATTAAAATTATACCATTTTTCATTTTTGGACCCTACTCAGTGTCATCACTTTAAGAAAAAAAAAAAAAAAAAAAAAGAAAAAGTTTAAAAATCCATAGTAGCCAGTTGTAAAAAAAGTGAAAAAGGCGCTGAGAGAAAGAAGACGAAAGAAAAAACCCGTGCACTCCGAGTAGAGGCAAACCCCTGAGGCAATAGAACTTTTTCCCCGTTTGGGTATACAGAGGTAAGGATGAGAGGTGTTGTGCAAGGGAGTGGCCGAGTGGCCGCGAGTTTCGCTATCCGCATTGGAAACTGTCTGTACCACCTATATACGTGCACGAGCCCCTTTCCCCCGGAGAGTTTTCTCTGCTTTCTCTTCCACTTTCACGCGTGTGTGTCTGCGAGCGCTATCCTAAATTTCGTCGCTCGTATACATACCGTGCACAAAATCCTATCGGAAAATCTGCGGCTCGCGAACGAAGAAGGGGATTTGCCACAAAGTTATTTTTTTGAGGTGATCGATCGAGATAGAATACCAAACCCACGAGGGTTACTTTTAGTGCTTCAAAGATACGTCCTGGGTAAGAGGAAAAGTTGATGTTCAATGAAGAGTCATGACTTTATACCTAGTCTTTATTTTCATTTAATTAATAATTCTTGCACGTATACTTGAATAATTTTCAAGACATTTTTTTGTGTATCAGAGCTTATTATTTAGTTTCTGGTTTGAAACTTATAAAACTCACACAAAATCATACTGCGCATTTTGTTAGCTCTTTTAAACAATTTTATTTTGTTAGCTCTTCTATTTTTCTTTACTTTTTTTTTTTTTTTTTTTTTTTTTTTTTTCAAGATGTAAAATTTTATGTATGAGACTCGTGTATGTACAAAGTCAAAAACGATGAGGTATTTCCAAAAGTCGTAGGAAACGGCAAACCAGAGTTTTTTCATCAGTTACAATGAGTAATACCTTCCTCGAACGTATCAGTGAAAAAAGAGTGCGGATATTATTACGTTGCCAGTCGTATACACTCGTCGTACATTGCGAGAGCGACTATGCCAAGACATAACTAATATCGACCCATTTCTTTGCGCAATCCCGAGGCAGTCACGCATACGTACGAGCTCGCATCTCTACGTGATCCTCTCGCGAGCATACACCATCGATCGCGTGCATAATACATATAATGCTCTTGTACTCAAATGGAAGCTGATATCGGTATTTTGATGAAAAAAGCTCCGATGAATAATCACTTTCACCGATCCACGTGACTAAAGAAACTCATACGTGCGCGAAAATAAATGTAGCGGATTTTAGTACAGGGTAGGATTGACGAGAATATGGTACAGAATGTGGATGAGCCACTTGTTTCTGGCCGGCCGAACATGGAGCGGGAGGGAGCTTAATTGGCTCCTAATGAGGATTAAAAGACCGTGAAAAAGCTTGCTGCGCTGGAGGTTGCTCATATAGGGCTACGCGAGTAGTACGTGGAGGGATGGAATCTGGTTGACGTGGATGAAGAACGCGTTTGTGTTCGTAGGGGGGGTACTTTCAGTTAGTTTCGATCGAAGGGGAGTTACGAAGGTGTTGAGAGCACCGTATGGGATTAGCGGGGATATCGAGATCGTGGGGCTGTACAGTAAGAGAGTTTCGGGAAAGTTGATAAGGAGATTTGGAAGTTGGGGATTATCGTGGTTTTTTTCCTTCATTCGGAAAGTGTGAAGTTATACGATATTGTGTGACAAATGAAATGGGGTTTGTAAAAATAAAATTTAATTGATCGGAAAATAGTTTTATGCGTCACGATGAGCAGAATGTGGACGCTCGGCTTTTTCAATAAGCAACGAGACGTGCAATTTTCATGTTCCACTATTGCTTATTTACATCAATTTTCCGATTTCAATCTTTCGTCGTATCACATGTCGGATACAGAAAATAAAGCTCGATAAAACGTGTATGCTCGACTGAGCCGATTTTATTGAATAAACGGGGATATTTATGTATCGAAGGTGCTGCCTGTCAGTTGTAAATGAAGTCAACCTGTATTCCGATACGAAAGATTCAGATGCACATGACTTTTCTAAATGAGTTTTATCGAGTCAGGAAATGCATCGATACTATGGTCGTCACGGTATATTTTCTTATTGATACGAGATCCCATTAAAAATATTCGTTATTTTGAAAAATAAAAAAAAATCATGAATTTAACGTACACACATAAAGTCTTGTTAGTTTTGTGGGGGTGGAAAAAGGTGTGGTTAATTTATATTTATATACGTATGAAAAAAAAAAAAACTCACTCCAAGCATAAAGAGCTAGAATACACAACGATCGCTGAATTCCCAAACTTGGAAGAAGAGGAAGATTCTTGCTTGCCGCATGAAAACTCAATATAACTTTGAAAAGTGCAAAAAAAAAAAAAAAAATTTTTTTTTGTATTCCAAGCGACCGGAAGCTCAAGTATTGTGCACGGAAAAATGCGTGACTTTTTTTTATTTTCAATAGGGCTTGACTTTATAACGTATTCAGCGAAAACGAGATCATAAAAAGTCTGGTAAACCGTGGACAAAGTTTTCGTATTAAAATTCCCCCTGAGAAATAGTCTCTTGCTCCCTTTCTCCCCTGAACGCCTTATACAAGAACACTTTGCAGATTATACGAGCGGCGAGGCTGAGTATTTAAGAAAATAAAAATTTACAATTCAAGATCTTATCTTCTCCCTGTGACTCGTGTTCGCCTACCCTCCTCCCCTGTTATTCATCTGACGGCACTGCCGTTGCACGACTGATAAGTATCCCGTTAACTGCATCCCTATGAAGTATAGTACCCTGCACTCGTTAATTGCAGAAATTTCATGCTATTAAATTTTTATGAATTATAAAAAAGACATTCACGGATGATTATTTATCGCACAAAACGTGGATTCTCATTTTATTTCAAAAATAATACCGGGAGCGATCAATATTTAATAAAATTTTAGCTATGCGTATATATGTATATACGTGTTCAAACCATCCTCCTGAGTCCATCGATGTCAACTATGTCCAATCGAAAGATGCTGCGTTTCCTCAACGAAGATGTAATACTTGTAATGCACATCTCAGCGAATACCTATCATAATAGCCTTGGTCAAATTATACGTACGTCATCAGTTTTCTACGTATCTCACTTGGAAGTCATCCGATCATACGCACCAGAAACGCACCCGCGTATCAACAAACATGATACGCACAACCAAACCGAGGCATCAATATTAAACTTTCGGGGGGTTGAAACATGCTTATACACCAACAACTAGTTCTCCGTACGTAAATTACTACGATGCCGCGTTGGGGTCACCTGTATGCATGGAAGCAAACCCCTTACCCGCCATTACGTAGGCACATGTGTCTGCACATAAGATCCTAAGCCTATACAGCCTGGCTCGAGTATAAGTAATTGTTTGTGTGCACAAGCGTGCAGCCAGTGTATATATATATATATATATATGTGCGCGTGTATTTATGATGTGTGCACACACATGTGTGAGCCTACGAACTTTCCAGGGGTATGGTAACAAGGTGGGGGAGGAGGGGCGAGAGCTGCCGACACGCCGGCAAATCAGATAACGAGGCCTGAAATTTCCTAGAGGTAACTTTGGGGGAAAACGAGGGGTGGGCCAGTTGTAAAATGCGCGCCGTTGTTGATGCTGGCACGCAGCGCTTGTTGGATACAAGGGGATCCAAATGTACATGTGTTTACACGCATACTTGCCTTCGTACCGGAACGAAGGAAATACACGGATGAGAATAACTAATTGTTATAATTTCAGATACCATGTATCGCAACAGACCACTGAAAAATCGCGAGTCAATCATGAGTCTCTTGGCTCATCGTTTGCTGCGCACCCCAGACAATAAATTGTACAAGTTTGTAGTAAAAATACTTGGCAAACAATAATATCAAAGCTCATTTACATTTACATGGCTGGCAAAGGGTGTGTTATTAGTCACGTGAGCCAAGCCACGGATCTCGCATACATCATTCACAAACGAACCCAAGTTAGCCACCAGCGGGGGAGTTGTGGTGAAGTTTAAGGGCTGCACAGTATGCTGTAATTGTTTGTCCCCCGCATCTGTGTTTACACGTGTAGTTTAATGAAATTTATCA
The DNA here is from genome assembly GCF_036245765.1 of Copidosoma floridanum. Taxonomy (NCBI): domain Eukaryota; kingdom Metazoa; phylum Arthropoda; class Insecta; order Hymenoptera; family Encyrtidae; genus Copidosoma; species Copidosoma floridanum. The sequence continues at coordinate 8,490,153 of NW_028321891.1, forward strand.
TCAGGTAACGGTATAACTTGAGAAATGCGTGGACTCATCGGAGAAACGCTGCCCCGATATCATGCCGCCAACAGGCTCGTTGGGATCAAAGGGGTGGAATCGAAGGGCCAAAAACTTCTCGATTCGGCCAGTCGAAAGGAGCTTTGTATAATATTTTGTTCTGTTGGACCCACTTTCTTTCAGCCTTCCTGCCCTCTTTGGCGCACTTGACCTACAAAGACGCGAGGTGAATGTCTAGTGCTTTTTTAATTTAAGAAGTTACTAGACTGAAAACCGGATTCGGAAAGAGAAACGCGTGTTCGTGATTCGGCGTCGATCATTAGTCGGACGGTGGGTTTGGTAGGAAATACAATTTTTTCCAAACGCAGTTTACGGTAATTATACGAGTACTTTCTTTCCTTGCAAGACTTTAGTCGCAGTGGCAACCCACGTTAATTAACGAACGCATCTGTTGTTGCGTGTACGAGCCTCTTTTTGTCGCCTACGTTCGAAATAGAAATCTCGTTTTCATAGTAGAAACTCGAAATACGCCAGAATGACTCGAGAGGACTCCGAATATAACATTATTTAATTTTTCGACATACACTCTTTATGAAACTTCTCCTCGATGTTTTCTTTTGGTCTGCTTTTTACTTCGTATGCAGATCCACTACCGATTACTAAAATTACGCAGGAATAAAACATTATAAAAATATGTATCGCAAAACATGAACAAATTACGAGTTAGGTGTATGTTTAGCTACAGGAACAGAAGCGATTTAAAATCTATTGGTTCCTTACCGATAACGCAAAAGGGGTATGATATTTTTGAATAATATTGATAATTAGGCCTTATAATTTATGTAATGTACTTATTTTGAAAAAAAATCGTTCAAGATAATAATTTCCTTGAACGTGTTGCTAAACTTTTGATAATGATTAGACGATTTTGTATGCAAGAAACGCCTGATGCTCATCACTAAAAAGAATCGTGTTAATCGTGCACGTATGAATATTAAAAGTACTGTAAAACGAAGTTTTGATAATTTCAAACGATTTTAGTAATTTGTAAGAAAAAGTGTGAATTGTTTATATCTGAAATTTTTTAGTCTTAAAGACTCTGTTTCTTACAAAAAGTATTCGATCAATGTACAGTTACACTTTTTGCTTTGATAGAAACACAAGGCTCTTGTAGGGATCGTTATGCTTCAAAACAACCATACCCATTTACATTTGTCGAACTAAACAGATAGTACTGATGCAATTTTTATAATCTTGTACACAAAGGATCTTCCACGCGCTAGAACACTAGAACAAAGAGAAATGTATTACAGGAAGATGGTGAGAGAGAGAGAGAGAGAGAGAGAGAGATGGAGATTGAGTGGTTCTAGTCAAGGTAACGTTTCCTGTGTACACAAATACATACATACAGGCATCGTAACAAAAGCTCATGAGTGACGGCACTCATCCGGCTTGATTTGTCGTAATTACGGATGGATCATCCACATCGAGCTCTCGTAGCGTATAATAACGGTGATAACAACAACAACACAGCCCAACAATACAGATACGAAAACAAGCGGCTAAATTTTGATGTTTACGGCATGGCTAGCATATTTTTGACCAGAGAAAAAGTTTCATACATATGTAATACACGGAATTGAATATACCTCATTGATTGTTATGGTTTTTCTACGATTCTCCATTAATTTTATTTTCTTTCATTTGTATTTTTATTTTACAAGTCAAGTGGAAAACTGACAAAGTACTGCTGTCTAAGGGATCGTATAATACTTCCCTTTGAAACGCACATTTTCGCACGCACACACAAAGAGAGAGAGAGAGAGAGAGAGAGAGAGAGAGAGAGAGAAAGAGCTACCATGAAAATTGTTTCACAGCCCAAATTCTGTTTAATACAAACCTAAGAGCCACGTAGCGCAAAGCACCAATTGTAGCGACGATAGCCGTTCCCTCCTCGCGCCGTTCGGGTCAACGTCGCTCTTCATTTCTTCTGCTTATGCTTATCGTCTCTATTCCCTCAAGTCGTCGTCGTTGTCTTTTACTATTATTACAACAGCTGTCCAATCATCCTGACAACTAATCCAATCGCGCTTACACACTTGAATAGCGTTACCTCTCCAACACTGCGAAACACTTTACACATCATCACGTACCACTCACCACTTTCCAGCACTGTAGTATATTATATCTCTGATGGGTTCATCGCATACGAATACATAATTTATTATAATACGATGAGTATTAAAAGAAAACGTATGAGCCTACGATTGATGCCGCTCACCGTAGAGCGATCAACGCGCTCAACTGAGCGCCAGTAGTAAAAGTCAGCGTATGGTCAGACATACCAGGACCAAATGGCTATCGATCGTCAAAATCCCTTTTCACGCTCTCCTTATTTTTTAATGACACTATAACTATTGTTACGCGCACTAGCACATTACTTCAACGTGGTCAACGAAATAAACGAAATGCGACAAGAAGGGGTGACAGCGCGCGTGATTGCAGTGATCCGTGCGCGGGCAACCACCACCTCAAGCGGAAAGCCACCGGCAAAGACTGCGGCAGGAGCCCCATCCCCAGCCCTCCGGAAGCTCCTTCGTTGCACAAGCTAGAGAGAGAGAGAGAGCGCAAGCCTTCCCCCCTCCCTTCTACTCGCGTCTCGTGTATCAGTAGAGGGAGTAGATGAGGGGAGGAAGTGGCTCCTTGTGGTGCTATTTCCACTGTCCCTACCACCCGTTGCTCGGCTGGGGCTCTCTGAGTTTGCGCTGAGGATCCACGGCCCCCTACCCCCGTCCTGTACATCTATATACCCACCTATGGATATAACTATCTCTCTGTGCGTATTCCTCTCCACCTCTCCCCCATTCATTGGCAGTCGACGCAATGGTGTTTCTTGCTTGGGGATCTGTTGTGGCGCACGCGGTCGGTGGTGCTGTGCTGCCGCTCCCAATGTGCTCTTTCAATCCACGTGTGCAATTTGCTACTGTTTTTTATTGCCTTCAAAAACGGATGAGAAATTGAGATTTCTTTACCTCTCTTGTATGGGCGTACACACGAGTATTGTTTTTCATAGATGCAGAACTGTGAGCTACGTTCGATAGCGAACATGTTTGTTTGTTCGAGGCATTGTTTGAAGCTATAAGGCATGATAAATATGTTGCTGGTAAGCACAAAAAAAAAAAAAAAATCAAAGTGTGTTGGTTGCTGGTTAAAATTTCTGGTTCGTCGTGTGCAGTAGAATCGCTATACGTGCCTTACTGCACGTCGGAGGTTGATACAGTTGTAGAAGAGGGCAAATAGGTCTCAGGTGTCACGGTGCTACGGCCACTTGTTACGCAATGAATATTTCATGTATAAACTGAATTCCAAATTAATGAAAATTAAATCAAGCTAGGCTTTTCCGCTCTGGTGGATCACTCGGATTCGCTGATTCGATCGTCGGATTACACGTTGACCTTTTCCACTTTTTTTTTCTCATGATGAAATATTTTTTGAGACACCTGCTTTTTGTTTTTTCTTTCTCCACAGATCATTTTTTTTTAGACCTCATATTCTAGAGTGACTCTCAAAGGAGGTGACTGGTGGGTGTCGATCGGTATGCTCCCAAGTTGACGTGAGATTCTATCCATTGGCGTACTTCAATTGCACGATTTTGTACCTGCATCGGTAGCGAACTTTGACGCTGGATTTGGATTAAACCCGCATGCAGTAATAAGTTTCTCAATGGGACGGGATGGTTCCAATATTCATTCGCACGTCCAAGTTATTCTGGTCCTTTTTTTTCTTTAGCACGAAATTCACGAGTAGAACAGTTGAAAGTAGGACATTTTTCTTGTCCGTGTACAACGGAGCTACGTCAAAGTGGCTTGTGTGTGTGGTGGCTCGACACTTTTGATTTTCAACGTAAAATTACGAGGGCCCTGGGGTGAGCTTGTCGTCGTAGTGGTGCAATTAAAAACCAAAAAACGTGTTAATTGACGTGCTTGCGTCGCACTACGTAGACGTATAGTCGTGAGCCTTTCAAGTGCCACTAAGCGTATGTATTTTCTTGCGCCACTAACTCGCCTCTTTAGATTTCAAGGATTTTTTTTCCCTTTTTTAGGCTCGAGAGAGAGCTCGGTTTTTTTTCTGTTAGACGAAAAAAGCACTCCTGGCGTTTTCTTTTGAAATAATAAACCGAAAACACCCGCAACGACGCGAAGGCAGTAGACGCTTCGTAGCTCCCCGTAGTTTTCGTTAATAGACCATCACCACCACTGTGCGTCACACGCGAAAAATCTCACCGAGCCTTTCTATTGAAACAGCACCCTCCTCAAAGGCTTCCTTTTGTCTTCTCCGTTCTCTCCTCTAGCTACAATGCACGCCGTTGACGGCGTACACATACACGTAAGGGACCTCTTCCCAGCTTTAGAAGCTCAAGAGGGTATATATACGAGCCTCCTCCCTCTGACTCGGCACCGAACAGCACTTTGAGTCTATTTTAGTAACTCCACGGGCTTTTCCTCCACCACTGTTGTGGTTTTGCACTCGTTGCGGCGTGTTACAATTCTCGCTTTCGTCTCGTGAGGCTCACGCGCGGATGTTATTCCTTTCAAAACCCACGTAAACTTTTCTTCAACAGGTCCCTTCGTGGCTCTGTTTTTACGGATACGCTGCTTTTAATAGTGCAGGCAGTGTTGAAATTTATAATGGTTTGTTTAGGAGCCTTGACGCGTTTGATAATATTGGCGATCTACTTCCCATTATTCTTTCGCAGTGTATTACTACGAATCTTTTTTTTCTCTCTAGCAGTATAGGATAACTGTGTGTCCGAACGTCTCTCGTACAGCCCTTGGAACCTAATTCGTGAGTTTCGTAATGAGCGGGTGTTTTTTTGCACTAAATTTTTTTCCCATTTTTGTGCTTCTTTCCTATTACAACCGGATAATCGTGAATAAGCAAGTTGTTTGAAAAACGCTAGACCATCACCACCGTGGGGATATTAAAAAAATCGTAAGCTTGTTTAGATGAGAAGAAGTATGGCGTGATACCAAAGTAGGGCGTTAAAATCAATTCCACGTGAAACGAGTGGTTAAACGAAGCTGCTAATAAGGGACGTTACATGCTAGAGTGCACGCGTCCGAGCTTAATTTAATTTCCCAAACTGCTCGTTCCCTTTGGTAATGATGACATTCGGAGCCAAGAGAGCCGTCGGAAAAAGTTTAAAATTGGTCAATTACTTGATAAGGGAAAAGAGAGGAGGACGGGCTAACTTTTCGTCCCTTCCGCTTCGTTTTTTTCCCTTCTTTCTTTGCATTTCCCTTCTTTTTCCATCCAAAATTTTCCTCGCATTTTTCACGCTCCATTTCTCTCGAGTCCCTTCTACATGCCTCTTGACCCCCAGCTTTCAAAGTTTTCCTCTGTTCTTCACACTTTGCATTCAAGGATTCTTGTTTTCTCCGAGATTTCAAACAATTTTCCGAAACGCTGCCTGACAAAGTCTGGACCAGTGACTATACTCATTTCGCACAAGAAATAAAGTTTTCAAGATGACTTCGTTTATTTCCTGAAATTCACTTGTACAACAATTTTACGAAATATGCACCGATATCGCTGCACTTGGAGACGCAATTTTCATTTATTCGAGTCAATTTGAAGAGAGCAATAATTCATGAAGAAAACTCATTCCTTACGATCGAGTTGACAAACGAGATCAGCTAAATTTCTAATTAGTCCTTGAGTTTCTTGCCTTTTTAATTGACCTTTATCCATCCTAAATTTTTTTTCTTCAACTTTCTCTATCTTGCACGCGTGTTTTATCATCACAACGATTTTTCAAAAAGAAATGTTGATGAAATGATTGAGAGAAAAAAAAATGAAGATGCAGGTACTATTTTTAAAATAATGAACGAGTATTTGATGGAAGATAAATATAATCCTTCGATCGCACTACCAGAGGTACCCTTGTCCTCTTATCCTCGCTCGAGATATTGCATTGAAAATTTAGCTTTTATCTTGTCTCTTGTACAACATGTAGGAATATACGTACGCGGATATGGCGAGAGCAAGAGCCTTTTTATCCCAAGCCCAAAAGTAGTGCACCTGTGGCCCCCTGTTATTCCCCACCTTCCCGTCTCTCCCCTTCTCCTCTTCCCCCCTCCGCTGCTGCACTGATACTGCAGAAAGAGCACAGTAGTCGCAAAAACGCAACTTTTTCTCCCCCCCCCATCCTCCCCAACGTCTCCGACTCATTTCGCGAAAGTTTTTCTTTTGTTCCGCGCTCTTTTTTTCCTCCCAAGCGCATCTTTTTCCCGCACCCGTAGCCAACTCTCGCCCTTCGCTCTTTGCCACGCTACGTCTTAGTTTCTGTCTTGACTCTTTTTTTTTTTTTCCCTCCTCCATACCTCCGTTCTCTTCCTGCTACTGCGTTACCCAAGCGCGGCGCCGCTGCTGTTTCATTTTATTTTTCCTCTTCCTCCTTTATCTCTGTATTTATCATCCCCCGACCCCTTTTACTCGCCCACGTCGACTTACGTAACACCCCCTTAATTCCAACGACGATTCCACCGCCTTTGTTTCGCTCCTTTATACCGCCGTAATTCTTATAGGTCCTTCTTTTTCTTGCTCCTCCATCGTCTACTTTTAATTCTTTCTCTTCTCCTTTTTTCCCTACCTCCCCTTCCATTATCATCCCCTGCTCTGCAGAGGAATGTTGGTAACCATTTTTCATTCCATCTTACCTTGGCTATACTGGTACTTGGTTACATCGCACACTTTTGCCACTCGAATATCTGAAAGGACCCTCAATTATGAGCATAAAAAGAGTTCTCGATAGGTCAGAAAAAGGACCTTTTGTTTTATTGCGGTACGTACCGCAAAGGTGCTTATATTTTTATTGCGGGAGAAATGTTTTCTCTTCTCAAGCGCGTGGTTGTTGACTTTGGCCTCAAGTGGCGCAATTGCACACGACACAACTACGCATACATGGAAGAAACAATACCCCGGGCTACATCGCGGAGGGACGATACGCTCCCTAGCTCCATTTTTTTTTCTTCTGTTCAAAAAAGAAGAGTCGAGAGCGATGTACATATATTTTTCTGCATTTCCATGCAGGTCGTATTTATAAGGTGTTTTTCTTTTTTGCTCTATTACATAGATGAGAACGGTGAGAATAAAAATATTCTGCACGGTTGGACGTTCTTTTTGAAGATTTTATTAGAGGAGCCAGCTCTAATCAGCATCTGTAAAACAACTGCCAGCTTTTTCTTTATGAGCGAGCGGGGCAGGATGCCCGAAGTGTAGATCAAAACGCAAAAGCCCGCGAGAGTTGTACCTCTGCGCGTTTATTCTTTTTCTTTTTTTTTTTTTTTTGCAGCTGTGAGCGAAGTGGATGGTTGTAATAAAACGTTGCTCTAAAATGCAAAGCGTGCCGAATTCACTAAAAATTTATTAATCGAGCAATTTTTCCGAAAGGGTTTTCTTTTGGGAGAATTTTCAAAAAATAAAATAAGTGATTCTGTTGTTGTTGGAGTAACTTTTTACGTCAAGTACGTTGGAGGTGATATCTAGGATCGAATGACGTATAAGTTTTATGTTGTTTAAAAAGCACGAAGAATGAAGCTGTCGTTTGAAAAGTACAGTATACAGAAGAGCTGGTAATTTTCGTTATATGTAACTGAACGTATTTAACAAAGTTTATGCCAGGAGATGTTAACAGGGTTAGGAAAATAAGGAGAAAACCGATGATATCGAAAACTGATTTATGTAGTTGCAAAGATTGGCCGTGATATTAACTTTGTCTGATCAAATCTAGGCTTGAACTACTTAATCTTTCGAGTAAGTGCTGGAAGATGAATTTAAGGTTTACGAGAAAACTTGCAGATCAGAGGACTTTTGGAACTTTGTCCTTGTTGAGCCGGAGTGTAAAGAAAATTTACAGGACTTGCCGGCTTTTGGGCAAAAATTTTTTAGGGCTGAGATTTTATACAAGTTTTACTAGCGCATTTTATATCTTACGTCTGCCACTATTGGTACAAGCAAGTGCTTGTTGATGGGATTTTAATGAATATCATTACGTACGTTTAAAAAACTAACTTAAGCAAGATTGTTTCTCATTGGAGTGAACCAGAGTACATGACAAAAATACACCATAACTTTTTTTTAAAAGAAAAGTTTTTATAAATAGATGAAACGTGAGAATAAAATCATTCACGCGGAAGAATTTTTCAGAAAATTTTTTGGATCTCTTTGTGAACATTATTTCATTGTAGATTAATTCATCCAATACCTACATCGAAAACGATCACACTTTCACATTCTTGATTTTCGAGAAGAGCTGTAACGTGTTGTTTTGCTTGAAAAGTAAAAAAAAAAAAATTGATTACTCCAAAAAATAAAAAGCCATCACTCGCTTCGCAAGCACTGACAAGTTATCTGAAACGCTAGCCGCGAGCGCACGTACGCACGTCAGTGCTAAAGTTTTCGAATTATCGATGAGCATCCAACTGACGTTCGATCGTTCGTTTGCACGCGCGTGTTCCCGTCGAGCATAGAAAAGCTCCTCCCCGAGAAAAATCGTCCCGAATCAAAATTCAGCTCCCCACCTGCGCTATTTTTTTCTCTCTCCCTCGTCGTTTGTCCTTTAATCCTTCTCGAAGCGAAAAAGAGAACAAATAGATTGTCATTCGCGATACAAGAAAAATGTAATCTACGACACTGAAAAAGAGAGACGAATCCTTCATAAAATCACACGTACCTTTATAAATGTGTACGCCAGTACAGTCCCTCTTCCGCAATTTTCTCGCCCTCGAGGCAAAAACACATGCTCAATCGAAAATCTAAAATCCCGGTGAGCTTGAAAAATCACGGCAATGAAAAAAAATCGGCAGCTCAACAGAGTCCCGGAAACCCAGATATCGATGCGCCCTCGCGTATGTATATTTTCCCACCCTCGTATCTTCTGTATTCATAACCCTCCCCCTCATCTTCTCTGGTCTGAATTCATCCGCACCCGAGTGCTCATCCGCCTCTTCTCCTCCAACAGCTCCGTTGTCAGGGTACTCTCCTTTTTTTTATTCCTCCGCTTCTTTCCAGCTTCGCCAGCCAACTTATCTCTTCTCCTCCGGCGTCTCTTTTTCTTTTATTATTTTTCTCCGCGCCCACCATCCCCGCTTTTCCGCGTCAATTGTTCCAAAAGCGCGGCAGAGCCTCTCGAGCTCTTGCATTTTTTCTTTCAACCCTGTTCCGCTTCTTGCGTTTTGCTCCATCCAAAAGTGTGGGTACACGCGCCTCTAATGCACTTGTGTCGCATACTTTCGCCGCTATTGGACACGCGTTTCGAGGAAAAAGTCTCGGGGGCTGGAGAAAATGTCCAAAACTACTGGCCTGGAAAAATTTCCGAAACCAAGATTTCTACCCCTCCGTATTCTCCATGGTATTTTTTTTTTTTTTTTTCAGTCTTCTCTCTTTTATGGCCCGTGTACCGCGAATCTGTACGTACGTGGACGGCGCTTGAATTCCGATGAAGCATGTCGATGGGATGCACGGATGTGGGGCTTTTGCGTTGGAGGCCGCTTTTTCTTTTCTTCCTTGCTTCTGCTTCAGCTCCGTAGTTTTGCACTGGACGTACGAATATTTCCTGTCTCTCCCGTAAGTGCCCTATTTCGTACTAATTGTCAAATTACTTTTTGTTTTGTTTTTAAAGAGAGAACTGATGAAAGTAAGCTTTTTCGAATCCCTAGTGGATTAAACGGTACGGCGGTTCTTCAATTTTCTCGTTCACTGTTCAATGGATTGGACATTTTAAACAACAATGATTTTGATTGGACAAATTTTATATTGGAATTAATCACGACAAGTACGTTTTACGATTTTCTTCAGTTGATACGAAAGATGTTTAACGCAATGAACCCACGGAATTGTATGTTACAGTAAAATTCATTGATTTTATAAGTAAATATGAGTTTATAGATAAAAAGAAGGAAATACGAAATAAACGTTTAAATATTTGGTTTAGGATTACATGAAGTTTAATGATCAGATCACGATACTAAAAATAAAGCGCCGTTATTTATAGTTTTGAGAAAAATATAAGGCGTTCTCTATAATGATCGTGCCCAATAAACAAAAATTAATAATAAATGAAAAAAAAAAAAAAAAAAACAAATACAAAAAAAAAAAACGATAAAATCAACAAAATATGTCTCAAAACATGGCCTTTTATTTTTTCATCTTCCCTTCATTGTTTATAACTACATGTTACTATTTGAGTACCAGCATCCATACCCTTTTACCCCTCTATTTTTTCCGTCCATTTTTTTTGTTCTTGCTTGCCTTCTCAAGCTTCGTACGTATACATCACAGTAGTACGTATCTTCTTTTGACTAGGGAGCTTTGACTTGCTCATTGTTTGTTTCCACCTTACGAGAAGTAAACGTGACTATTTCGCTATAAAACATCAACATTAAACTTTAAATTGTCATGCGTTAATACACCACTGTTTATTAAATTTTTTTTTAACCATTAAAATAAAATTCAAATTTTGCATTATTTTCAGGTATAACTGTTCTTGAAATAGTAAAAAAAAAAAAACAAAAAAAAAACAATTTTTATTCCACCCCAATTATTGACATATGCATACATGCATGTCTGAAAAATCAATGATGATATTGCGTATATCTAGTATAATTATTAAACCGTCAAATGCACTCCTCGCCCGACTTGACTCCGATTCTCGCATTTATTATTCTTCTCATGCAAATGAATTTCAGTACTTACCTACCAATACTACGTTTTCCACTGCAGTAACTCATTGCAATAAATGTAAAAACTAATTCCTCGAAAAAAAAGCACAGCTTCTTTCGTGTAGAAAAAACAAAGACGCCAACACAGCCTAGTTCCGGGCAAATGGATCCCATTTTCAAGTGAAAATAAAAGGAAAAACGAGGAGTAGCCCGGAAAATAAAGGGGAACAGAGCAGCACCCCCGAAAATGTCCAAAAGTACATAACAAGAGGTGGGGGTGAAAATTTAAATTGGTTTATGCGCGTTGTTCGGGTGCACTGGAGTCTGCCTCTTTCTATTATTTTATTTTTCCTCCTCCACCTCCTCGTCGTCGTCACCGTCCACTACCTGCAGCAGCAAACACCATTTCTCTCTTTCGTACTTGCTCCCTCGTTTCCTTCTCAAGTGGCCCTGGCCCCACACACTCCCCCACCCACTTTTATTTAACTCTTGCCCGCTTGTTTCACTCGCATGCGGGTCGAGCTAATTTCCCAACTACTTTTTGTTTCTACTTATTTACCGAGCGCGTATAGCCCACACGTCCCGATATCCCAACTCCCTTGTTTTTTTTCTCCTTCAACTAATACCCGGCTTGTCCTAATGCGTTTGCGCTCGCGATACTGCGTTTAAGCTTTCACGTGTATATAATCTGCCATAACGACCTTTTTTTTTTTTTTTTTTTCGCTCTCTTGTCCCGGCGGAGTGGAGATATAATGTATTTACATGGATTTTTCGGTCAAAGGTACATTTTGATGTTAGAAGTTGTAGCCGGTCAGGTAAAGGGGATCCGACTGAAACAACCAATCACCGAAGAAATCAGGAGTGAAATTGGTCGTTCGCACGCCAAAGGGTAATCGATTTCATCCGACGTATCTTTCACCTTGGCTTGTGCTTAGTGACAAAACTTTTTTTTTTTTCAAGAGAGGTTTTAAGGAGAATAAAAAATACTACTGCCATTAAATTAGTGCGTTCAACAGATGGAGTTATTTATTTACTGTGCTATCCTTGTACAAATTTACAATGTGATGTTTTGAGAATGGAGGTGCCACTTTTTTTGAAGCGCAAGTCATTTTATGCAATTTATTTTAAAAATTCTTTTCGTATACTATGTCGTATTCTTATCGTCGAGCCCCAGTGACGCTTTTATATCAGGAATTCCCCCGATTCTTTGAGAATACGATCGAGAAAAGGCACAATAATATTCGCCAAGCCAGCGGGTTTTTGAAATTCGAATGCAATCGAATTCGGTTTTGGCTTGGAAAATCTACGGGTGAAGTTATTCGCATTTTATTTCCCATCTCCTCGGTGTACCAACTCTTTTCTTGGACTTTTCCTTTTTTTTCACCTCCTCTACTCCGGAAGAGATGTACCAAAATATCGCAGGCATTTTGGTCCAAGTGGACACGAATAAAAATAACGAACCCCTTTCGAAAGAAAACTCGGTTGGCAAGACGTGCGACTTAACAGATAAGGATTTTTTCCATCACCGTTTATTTTTCCAACAATGGGACGGAGTAAATAATCCATTATGTGCCATACCAATGTTCTGAAAACTATTTAACCCTTAAAAAACCAGGAAAATAAAAACATTCTGACTCCCTCGAACGAATTGCAAAAAAAAAAAAAAAAAATAAAATAAATAAATAAATAATAATACTGCGTCTGAATCTAGCATCTGTCGAATAATCTAGCTCAACTTACTCCCCACGATAAAAATAGACCATCTGTACCTACTCTCAAATCCATGCGTCTATTAATAAAAGAGTTTCTCGCACTGGTAATAGGAGCGCAGAGAAATGTAAAAAGTCAATAAGTGTGTGTGTCACTAGTACTCCGCATGGAACTCCACAAAAATAAGAGAAAGAAGAAAATAAGTATACAATCCAGGTTCACTTGTTCGGACGTTAAGCCGGCTGAGACATCCGAATTCCAGGGTATTGCCATCGAAATCCTCCATTTCCCACTTTCAGCTCACGAATTAAATCAATTCTCGATTTCACGCGCAAAACTTCATCGGCCGCACACTCCATTGAAAAACACAGGTGTACGTACATACTCTTCGTCACACTCTTGGGCAACAGCACGCACCCAAATGATCTCTAAGTGCACATCACGAGCGCGCAGAGAAGAGGGAGGAAAGCGATGCTCGTTCGAAGAAGAAACTTTTTTCCATCCGAGCCTTTCGTTTCGTTTTATTCGTCGTAGTTATCCTTCCCATTTCCATTCCTCCCCTCGCTACCCCCTTCCCCCTTTTCAAGCTCTTACAGCCCCAGGCGACGTGATCTCTCCTCCTCTTTTTTTTTTTTTTTCTCGACAGTTTCCACTTATACCCCCGATACTTTCTCCCTCTCTTCTCACCATTACCACAGTATACTTTTCGCTCGATTTTCCCGCTATCTCGAGCCTAAGCTCTATAAATACAATATATACACCCTTTTCTCCCTCTACACAGATATATATTCACTCGCTATAGGGAGCTTTTCACATCAATTCGTTCTTAACGAATGTAAATACCCTATTTGTATTTTTTTTTTTTTTTTTTTTTTTTTTTTCGCTACAATGATGTGCAGCTTGGCACTTTATCTCCTTCCCCCTCGAAGTGTGTGAGTTCGGGATTTTTGGATATCAGTTTTTTAAGCCAAGGTAATTGTATCCCAGAATTTAAGAGTTGTGGAACAAGATATGTCTTTTGATCAAATAAAATGTTAGGGTTGTAATTTTTATGCATGGAAAAATGTAATAATATTTAAAACCTAAGACTCAATGGAAAGTGCGAACCAATTATTGTTATTTTTCCTTTTGTTTTCCATCAAAATAATTACAAACGTACCAAAACAAACGAGATTCTTATTTGACTAGTGCAGTTGGCATACATAGCTACCTTAAACTTTTGTTCTTTTGTACCTCGTATTGTACAAGCTGCTTTCACTGCTAAGCACTTCCAGTGCACATGTCGCTATTGTCAGGGTATTTTATTTTATACGAATGTGTGCAATGTGCGTGTGTCTCTATGCCAGTGTCGTCGAAAGGAGATTCACAAGAAATTTACTTTGTTTGCTAATACGATTTACTCCGTTACCTTTTCGACACTCGTGCAAAATTGATAGAGAAAAGTGCTTGCAGTGCGTGTTTATTATGAGTATCCTATTAGTAAAGTACAAAATAGAGACTATTTGGACTTGAAAGTTTAGATGTACACGTTGTTTCTTGCTTAAACTAATTATGAAAATTGATTGTTTATTGGCCATCTGGTACCGATTTTTTCCAATGACGATTACTTCCTGAGTAGGTTACGTAGTCTTATCTTTTGATCGTAATATTCTTTTACAAAAATACACGTGAAAAAATTACGCGTCGTATGCCTAATCCATTAAAATGCTCTTTTGAAAGAAAACTACATTTTTTTTCTCCAAGCACTTCTGTGTAGTCTAACATTATCACGCTAGTTAACTACACTCTTGAAAAATGAGGTTGAAACGTACTCTTTGAATGGGAGAAAAATGAGCGAGACATTAAAGTTGGCAAGATAACGAATACGGGCTTTTACATGTGGACTGAGTTCAAGTTAATAGATGCGATTCGTGTCCATTGAAACGAGCGAGTTGTCAAGATATTCATCTACTTTTATGTGTACTCGCGTAGTAGTACTAAGTTACACTTCGTCATTATTTAATGATATCAGTACAGTGTGAACTTGCCTTTTTTAAATTATTATTATATAAATTAAAGTCACTTTGTTTAAAGCTTTATTTGTGTCAATTTTATCTGTATGGTATAAGTTAATTACATTAGATGAGAAAAAATGAAAAATAAATTAAAAAAATCTATAATGATGCAAAACTATGGCCATAAAACTTTTACAACTTTTGTAATTACCATCGTCTCGTTGTTAATTCCATTTTTATGTAAATTAACAGAAAATGTGCATAATATATTCATTAAGAGAGCTTTTAGCTTGTCCTCCCTTTCTTTCTCGATTTCGTAAAAAACTTTTTTCTTTACGAGCTAAAACAGCACTCATCCAATACAAACAGCTCTTCTTGATACGAATTTTTTTTTTTACATTGCAGAGTGAAATTTTTCGTTTCTATTATTCTCAAAAAAAGGAAAAAGCACTTGCTGGTAGTTTACGCTGCAGTAAATAATTTCGTCGCTACGGCTTTTCTTCCCATTTTCCCTTTGACGATGCACTAGTATGCTTCTTTTTACTTTCAAACTCTTTGCCTCTTTCGTTCCTTTTAAATAAATAATTTTCATAACTAAATTATGTTGCCAAAGAACAATCTTGGTGAAATTTCTATTTTCCAAGTAGGTGACAAAATAATTCGTTTTGTCTTTTATTGTAATGATGAATCCTTTTGTTGTAGCCTGACAATGTATTATGTAACTTATTGATTGCTATTCAAGTTTTTTTTTTAAATTTCACGATCAAATAATTTAAAATGATATTTTTAATAAATTTTAGGCGTGAAGATGTCACGTAAATATAAAAAACAGCATTAGTTCGTACTTTGAGCTAAGTGACTTTTTTTAAAATTAAATTTCATTTCGTGAATACAGATAGTTCGACAGATAAAGCAGGATATTGCAATATTAAAGTATTGAAATTACAGATTTTTATTATTATAAAATTAAAAAACAATATTAAAATTATAAGAGATAGATAACGCGTGTTAGTAATAAATAATTAAACATTTGATTACGTCTTGAAAAAAACGCTCTCCATAATTGACCAATACGTAGATCTTAAAATTTAATTTAAAACACCATATTTGTAATGGAATATCAATGTCCACAGAAAATTTTATCTTTTAATAATAAATTACGTCACCCACAAATGGGTGATATTTTAAAAGTAAAACTATTGCTATACACTGGAATTATATTTTAGTTAAAGTTATTTTTTACTTTGTAAAGTTTCGTATTTACTTGATTCAAAAAATTCCCCTTAAAAACTCGTACTTGTATCCACGTTCACAAATAATCTACGTTGGAGATTAAGGTAAAAGTGGAGGTACAGAGGCACACACATCGCAACGACAATCCGACGTCAAAGTTAGTGCAAAAGTGCAGTTAGCGTCGGCGGTGGCTCGATCGCGTGCTCGCACCAAATTTATAACTGCTATGTGTATAGCTGCACACACATAGATACACATACACATATATACACATTAACACGGGCCTCTGGTAAATATTAAATGCCCCAACACACCCTACTTGCGGTCATTAGGCGTTAAGGTCGCTTTCGTACCCTCAGCGTGTGTACATGTATGTACGTGCAAGCGCATAAGGTATTCTGGGGGTGAAACCAGAGGCCAAAAGGGAGACCGAGGGAGTGGTGCTGTGCAAATTTGAAAATGGAGCTCAACTTCGTCATCGGAATGAATTTGCCCTGCCGGCTGTCGCTGTGGGCCGTACGTGTGCGATTTCTCGAATCCCCACCTATTCATGCCCATGTGTGGATGGATGGGCTGGAAAGTCCGTGTAGGCGCTGCACATTGGAAATTCATCGAGGATCTTCGAATTTACACAAATTTCCTGCCTCGTTTCGCCCATTTGGGTCGCTGTGCGACGAAATTGTCGATAGGCACGCAGAGAAGAATGACGGTGGAAAATGTCGGGAGCGAGGAAATTTTTCAACCGGTTCTCTCTCCTCGAGCGAGCGAAGCCTTTTTCCTCTTTCTTTTTTCTTCGGCCTTTTTTCCCACACGTCGTTTGAGTAATTTAGTAACTGTATTTGACGCCTTACTCATGACAGCGTACATTTAGTAATGCATTTAAATATCAGATGGATTAAATCGCATTTGTTGTCTTACCAGAGCACGACTGCATCTACTTACGAAATAATCAAACCAGCAACTGTCTTACTGCAACACGACAGCATCTACTTATAAAATAATCTAATCGATAACTATAAATCTAAATGAGAACAATTTTTGTGTAAAAAAATAACTGACTGTGCTGTGGACTGTAGATTTCAAGCGGAATGGTAGACGTCAGTTGATAATTATATGGATTTTGCCTTAGGGCGGAGACAGATTTATATTTCTTATGGAGATTGCAAGTGTCATAAGTAAAAAAGTTCTACATAAATTTTTGTCAGCTATATATTAACTGGATTGAAAATTTAGACAAGTTTCATGTACTTAATTTGACCGTATAATACGTGGAATTCAAGAATTTATTCAGTGATTTCACGATACATTCCTCTACTTTAGAATGGCTAATTAATTTTATTCATGCTCCCATTATTAGATACATCACTGATTTGATTTAAAATATATTTTTTTTGCTTTTTTAAATCACTTGTAATTCTCTACCTTCATGTGAATTATGAATCAGGTACGGTCTTTACTTTGTAAAGCAAAAAATTAGCCCAACTATACCGGTTAATCCAGTCACTGGTCTACCAAAACTTTGAATCTCTCGAGTATCTATTGCGGGTAGTTAGGGTATGGCTATACATACTGCAGCGTCGTCTACAGTGCCGTATAATTTTATTGATGTCCAAACGGTTACTTGCTATTTTGACGTGCCGCGTCACTTAAGGCTGAGCTTCCAAGCTTATTCGTAATAGAGCTCCGCAACAGATCCTTCCTGATGGTACGTGCTACGTTATTCAATTATGATTTAGATAATTTGAGGGGCAAACTATTATCCCCCACTCACTATTAATCGTCTGAGATCGAAATTTTCTCGAGTTTGCGCAACCTTACTTGCTCAAAAACAACCTGTCCTTGGGCGGATCGCGTGACTCGGCCCAATAAGAGAAAAACTTCATGCCCGCATCTGATATTTTTCCTCGTAAGTAAGTATTAAACCCCAACTGGTAAATACACTTTATTGGTTAATCACTCGGAAGTAATATATCGCGTGGCGTACAAGACGATTTAACTTTTTGTTTTGAAAGAGAAAAAAAAAAAAGAGAATAAACCTTTTTCACGTTTTTACCGACAATAACCGTAAATCATGAAAATCAGATGAAAAAAATATTCCAGACCGATGTGAACGATTTCGTTTGATTAATCGCGTTGGGATGTACTAGCAAGCAATCGTACGGTAGTAGGGGTGGCTTGTTAACACAGGGGAGAGTCTCTCGCGGCTCTGCTCTGCTTTGGTACAATTGTTGACGCTACCTGGCTATTAAGGAAATGAGCGGGCCAACGATCCTCCAAGTGATATTCTCCAAACTTTGCCCCGACGTCCCACCTTCTCTTGCTCATCTCGTTTGTACGTGCTTGTTTATACGGAGTTGCTTTACCTTTCGTCTAAATGAACCTAAATCTGCCCTCCCGATAAATTCCGCGCAACTGCTCGGTTTTACCCGATGATGATGAAAATACAATCGCGTCATGTGACATTTTTCAACAAAAATGGCTAACATCTGTACGGATTGTAACAATACGTTATACATACTACATTAATAGCTTTTGCGATTTCGTGTCGTGTGACTGTTGAAATTTATTATTTTATTTGAGAGCTTCTTGCGTACTATTTGCAGGTAAAAACGTAAAGTTCATTTTTGTGAGAATTATGTTAAAAATTTTCTTTTATCTTGAATGAGTGAAGGGGCTAAGAGCTGGAAAAAACCAATGTACAAGATAGTGTTAAGAGTATGAAAAATCAACACACGATATTTACTCTAAATTTTCGGAAGAACCTTTTCAATTGAATCGCAGGGAGCGAGAGATGAGCAGTACAGAGGGGTAGGCTGGAGTGTGAGTCTCTCGTTCGGAATCGTCTTATGGAAATCTCGAGCCCCTAAAAATTTTCAGCATCTCGAGGAGCTTCCTGCACCCAAACTTCTCAAGATGACAACGACGGAAATGGAAAGAGTCTCAAAGGGAAATAAACCTCTCGTCTTCAGTGATATACACACGCAGAAAGAGCAACTTTTCGAAAGACGAAGGGAGGGTAGGTTTTTTTTTTTTTTTTTTTTTCTTTTTAATAACCAGTGATGAATAACTGCTCGATATGGGGTGTAAAAGGAAGGGACGTCTGAAAGACTACGTTTGACTTTACACGCGCGCTAGCGTGGCTCATTGACTTTAAGCTTCGAAGTGTACAGTTAATACAAAATATAAAATATACACTACTGGGGTAGCCAGAAAGTGTTCCACAATACACTCGAAAAGTTTTCGTCAACGAGAAAACGCATCTCTTTTTTTTTCACTTTATACATTCATGGCTGTTTTTATTCTTCCTGTCGTAGTTTTTGCGGCTCTTGCTTTGCGTTTATATCTGTGAACCAAGCTTTTGTTTAAAAGATAAAGAGCAAGCGCGTCGGGGGAAAAGGAGGCATTGTCAAGGGAGGTCAGAGTTGGTCCGGTGAGAAAAGTTTTCCCATCGGAGCTTCCAAGCTCCCTTTCCCGGTGTATATAACACCCTCTTGGTTTAAAATCTACTCTGTGGGCACTTTGTACCGTCTCAGCTTCGTTTCCTTGCAAGAGGCCAAGTATTGCAATTATTAATTACGCAATCGTATTATCAATTTATTTGTAATTAGAAAAAAAATGTATTTGTTCATCATTACTTATGTGATTTGTACTCCCAAAAATTCCGCAAAGTCACGGAAATTTTTGAAAAATCTGGGTCACCTCCTACAAAGAATGAAATTACAAAAAGTCCTGTGAACATCAAACAGGAGAGGAGGAAGTCAGGAGATTCGAGAACCAGAAGGGTAAAAGGCAGATTGAGGTGAGCGAGGAGGGTCATTAATTAGAGGGTCACACACGCGATACTCCCCCCCTCTCGCGAGAGATTCGCCGTTGATTAAACGAGGGTTGAATCAACGTCAAGATCCGAGATATATATTTCCATTCGCCCCTTCGTCACTTGGGCACAAATGATCCGAAAAAGGGGTCCGTTCTTTGGGTGCGTTTTCGAGAAGTTGGCAGCTCGATCGTGAAGAGAATTACAAATGCGGCGGTCGAAATTATAGATCTACTTGAGTAATCAGCGCGATGACAAGGGTAATTTTATTCATTAATAATTTGAACAAGAACTCACGCAAACGTTTATTTAACCTTGGACAGGTACGCATTCCATTTCCCCTTTCCATGGATGTACAAAGATATTATATGCATATTCAAAGTAAGATAACGTAAGGCTGATTGTTATAGTTGAGCTTTGGGCAAAATAGATAGAAATCGACCTTTGTTATTTAAATGGTGAAAAAACCCTTAGATTGACTTGATTCAAAGTAGCATAAGTGTCCTATTGGCTTGTACCTATCATAAGTACTATTGGCACGTTCCATTATGTGCACAGTCTTTAATTTAACATTTAAAAAATTTTTAAAACAATTTTTCTTATAATCATTATCGTGTAGACAAAGGGCCGAGGATTATTATTTAAGGAGAAAATGCCTTGCAGTGGGACTAAACGATCGAGATGGGAAAGGCTGAACTAGAGACAAGGGCGAAGAAGATGAGTAAAGTGAGTCTGTGTGCTTAAGGAACACAGAAAGTTGAAAGACGGAGAAAATGAGCCAAGTACACCAGCAGCAGCTCGGGGATAATAATGGCACGGGAGGCGTGGAAGGAGAAGAAGAAGGGAAGTCATTTAATTACTTACAGAGAAACACGGAAAGCTAAATGTACAGTACTGTGCAACGATATCCTTTTCAGTATCGCAGAGGACCCGATGTGATTGATTCAATGTTGAGGTAAGGTGTAGGTATACATTTTATTAGACTGTGATGTACATTGCGTGAAAATAGTTACAGTCCTTATTGTATCATTGGGTTGTTTGACCATCAAATAAACATGCATAGGCAAATCACTGACCCTTAAACCTTTCTTTACGACACACGGCAATGGGAGCCCAAACAAATAAACTATGAATCTCCGAAGCGTCAAAATATAATTATCAAATGCCCCACACCCTTAGTGTCTGCGGGTATCTGTGCATATACACCGTAGCTTTATGAAGCGATGAAAAGCTTACGGGCGCATTCTTCTCCTCCTTTGAAAGAAGCAGCTGGTAGGTATTACCACCATTGAATGCACAATTTGGAAAAGGGGGAGCCGAAATCAAAGGCTCGCTTGCATAAACAGAGGGACGGAAAACAAAGCTCAGCAGAGATGAAATATAGTACATGAGGGATACTCCTCCTCCTCTTCCTCCTTCAGCAGATCTTTTGGTAAAAGCAAAGGAGAATCCCTCCACTGCAACTTACCCACTTCTCTCTTGGCCAATCTTAAAGCGATGTGCTTATATCATAGCCATTGCTGGGTGCATGTGTGTACGTTATACATAAAACGGATAAGTGAGTCTGGGCTCAGTGCTTCCATTCAAGTTGTGAGACCAAGTTTGTTTAGAAACTTGTTTGAAAGTTGCCAATACCTGATTGCTTCGGTGCTCCTCCTGAGGAGTTCATACATGGGGGGTATCACCACAAGTTCAATAGTAGACAAGAGGTATGTAGGTGTACAGTAATGGGTAGGTATGAGTAGGACTGTACATGTATGCGCTTGCCATGAGCTCGATCCACGTGTTGTATAAAGGAACTGCTGCTGATGCTCGTTTCCAGGAGGCACTTCCTGCAGGAGAAAAGGAGTGGGGAATTTATTGTATGATCCGCCGCCTTCACGCTACGCCAAGCGCCGGTGCAATACTTCGTCGCGTAATCTTATACTTGCACGGGAATGCGATTGAGTCTCGTGATCGGATTTGCCTTTTTTTCTCACCTTATATTTTTCATCATTTGCTTTCATAGAGTCGAGCTTGGCATCTTTTTTTTTTTCTCCAGCGTATACGGGCAAAGGAAGCTCATATAATTGGATCGATTTTTTTTTTTTCATGGATGAGTTCTCGATTATTAGATGGATTTATATTTGATCTCGTTATTTTTTAATATCACAGAAGTGCCGCAACAAATAATAAAATATTCACTTGTTCATTTTATAAATATTTTTTTCGGAATTTCATCTAAGGCCCAATTATTCGGGTTACATGGCTATAAGATCAATGTGCATTCCTACATTCGATATTTACAAAGTTAAATGTCAAGTACCTGAACATATCCAATGGTGTAAATTAATTTTGTTGATTTCACGGTACTTTAATGGGGAACACGAATGAGTCGACTTGTTTTGTGAATCTCTTTCTTGTACTAAACGAATTTGGGCGATAATTTATTAAATTTTACGGGACTGTGTTGAAAGACTTAATTTTAATTTGGGAACTTTCTCAACATTAAAATGCGGTTGTGGTAAGAGAAACTGGGTAAATAAATTTTACAGGCTCCTCGAGCAAGTTTGCAAGATGTTTGCGTCACTGGGGCTGTTTTTATTCAGCTTTACATTGAACAAGTTTTTTTAGTTTTAACTGCCGGCTTTTTAATTAGATTTTAACAGCATGAGAGAATTTTATCGGCCAGATAAAACAGTTTGATAGTTGCATCTAATACCGATTTATCGGTAAAGAATTTAAAATACAGCAGCAGTAAGTTACCATTAATTTGCAATGATAAAATTAACAGTTTCAATGCTAGTAGTAATGACTTTTAATTATGAAGTTCGTATGAGGTTCTTTTAATTGAATTAATAATCTTGCAAATATGTTCTGATTGCAAGAACAAAACATGTGTCTGCATTTATGATGGTAAATCATTTAGTTAACATAAAAACCTTTTTATTTTCCAAAGCAACAAACACGTAACCAAATGAATGAAAATATGTAGATAAAAAAACAGTTTGAGATATTGGTGTGAAAAAAAAAAAATAAAAAATAAATAAAATAGAATAAAATCAGGCAAGTGATACAGTTCTTTTCAACAGGTCTTACGCTTCAAGACAGCAGGTAATTGTATAAGGAAATATTTGGATAGTGCTAGCGGCTGATTGATCGAGTCGATTTGTGGTACCAAGAAGCTTCCGGTCTCGCAGGGGAGGAAACGAGCGAAAGTGAGCGAACGAGCGAAAGAGAGAGGGAGGGAGGCTATCTTTCAATTCGAGGATATCCGATGGAAATGCCACTACACGCTATTTGCTATCGACCTGTCATCAAGGGTATATATAGGTAGTAAGTGCCGATATCTCTCTTCTGAGCAGCTGCACGGATTTTGCACGGAGAATTTGAGTGACGACAAATCGTGCTTCATTTCCGAAATGGCTCTTGATTTAAACGATTGTCAATTTATTGATCGCGTCATTATTTTTTTAATCTTTTTTGTTTCTTCTATTAAAATTGTGTCAATATTTTTGCTAAAACCTTTTTCTCTTTGGAGTGGACAAACATAATCGAAAGGAATCATGTGAGCCAAAGTTGACGTGTGTAGGGGTATGCGAGACTTTATTCACGTGCCGGTGAAAATTTTAAATTTCAATAAAAATGTAATATTCGAAAAGTCACTCATCGTCAACCTGACAGATTCTTTGATTTTTCAAAAAATAATTTATAGTTTGGTTGTACTTGGATTGAAAAATAAAATAAACTTCCTTTCTAATAACCATTACACTGTAGATTAATACACCCATACAAATTATTTATCCTATCTAGGTTTTTAAGGTCAGATCAGCAAAACAACATGATAAATTTTAGTTTTACTATCCGTGAAAAAATTAGAACTGTTTCCCACAGGGAAGGAAAAATTTCTTCCCAAGCACGTCGCACTGCAAGAAGAGACTCCATACCGTGCACATCACGCCACACGCTGCACACATATAAATTATGAACCGCTTAATCAATCAAACTTCGCTTTGTGCCGCGGTGACCCAACCAACCAGCCAGACAGTAGTCTGTATTTTCATCCTCTCTTTCCTCCGTCCCTCAGGAGCTGCTATCCTCCGCGGACTCCCCTTCTTCTCCCGTCTCGTAGAAAAGTAATGGAAGCCTTGCATCGCTTTCAAATTGAATTTCCCTAAATATGAGGTGCAAAATATTTGTCGTTTAGGAAAAATGCCTGCCAGTCTGTCGTGCACACGTTACGAGTTTTCTCATGGTTTTCTCAACCGGTGTAATTTACCATTTTTTTTGCTTCCACTACCCTGAAAGCCATGCAAACACAAAGTTGAGCTTGCACTGTTTTTACCATCGGTTATTAACAAGAAAAGCAACACGAATTAACGAGGGCAGTTTGAAAACTGTTTGAGAAACCATCGTACCAATTAAACAGGCAACGGTCCTTTTTTTTTCTCCCTCCCGCGATCCTCCTTTTGTTTGCTCAACTTTTCACCCACGGAAACTCCACTCGGTTTTTCAACTCTCGGTGTAAAGAGCTCTTGTGAGCAGAACGCGCTGCCGAGGGGAAAAAAAAACCTCTACCTCCTACCGCTGGTTTTTAGAATTTCTGCTCCTCTCACGTTTGACTTTATCTCTTCTATTTTTTCCCCCTCCAATTTCTTTTTTCACAGCCCCAGGCATCGCACTTTGTTTAAATCCATTAGATCCGACCACTTGTACAAAACGCGCGTATACGTACCCACTCTCTCGCGTACACATTTACAGCCGGCGATTTGTCTGACTTCTCGTTTATGTATACTTTCAGATTTTCTAATGGTGATTGTTGCATCACGTCAACGATTAAAGTGGCTTGGGAATAATTGCTCGTAAAAATACCGGAGCGTGCGCTAGCTTTTAGCACAAAAAATAAATCCCAGAAACTAAGTAACGCAATTACCTAAAACCGTTCCCAAAACAAGTGTACCCATTTAATTGTTGTTTTCTAAATGCGCTGCATTGTCGTATGATTTAATAAATCATACACATTGTTCCATGATGAGTATAATTGCAGTGCAATCTGCGTACGTATCGATAAATTACCATTCCTATTCAGCTACACTCGATTGATCGCTCATCAGCCGGAGTTTCGATTTCCGGCTCTAAT
Organism: Copidosoma floridanum; assembly: GCF_036245765.1. Taxonomy (NCBI): domain Eukaryota; kingdom Metazoa; phylum Arthropoda; class Insecta; order Hymenoptera; family Encyrtidae; genus Copidosoma; species Copidosoma floridanum. The sequence continues at coordinate 8,514,744 of NW_028321891.1, forward strand.
ATGAATACGGCTCGAGCTGATGGTTAAATGTATCGTTATCGTTTCTCCGAATCGAGGCATGAAATAGCCCAGCTGAAAATAGAAAATGCACTAGACGATGTTTTTTTATTATCATCATCATCATTACTATTTTTTAAGGTAAAGAAATTCATCAGTTTATATATGCACGCATAATGTGTATGGAGGTGATTAGGAAACGGTGAGAATGCAAGGATATGACGGTAGGAGAAAGAGTTCACCACGTGTAAGCTGTTATTATCCATGAAACATCTCAACCACACCACTCCTACGTACTCTCTTTATCTCACCACTTCTAAAGTTGGCTCGCCCTTCCTTCCCACTTTTGTTCACACTCACTATTTTGTTTTACTTTTCACTTCTTTCGGTCTGGTTCTCACGCCAGCTTTCACTTTTTTTTTTTTTTTTTTTTTTTATCCTACATGCACGAAGATTTTACGGTTACGCTTACCGCGCTTTTGTATATAGATTGATACGGTTTGCTGTTTTACGCAACTTTTCAATTGTCTCTCGGTCTCCTTCTTTTCTTTGTTTCGGAATTACATTTTTTCGGTTACTTTTTCAGCTTGGCTCGACGGATCAATTGCATCGTCGTTTGCATCCCAGTGCTTTCTTATTAAAAAATTGTGGAACGTCTCGCCATTGTCACTCTAGAAGAATGGGCGGTGATAAAATAGAAAGCCGACGATCCTGAGATTGTAAGTTCTTTGTTTGTGGCTTGTTTTTTTTTTTTTTTATCGCTGGTACTTACAGCTTTATTGAAAAACCGAGACTCGTAGTATGCTCTCGACCGGAAGGGTGTAACCGAGTACCTATTTATTTAGCAAATATTTCGTAACAAAAGATTGAATTGTTACTTTATTTCTTACATTGCATGCCAGTCATCTTCCAATTAAAATGTTTCAGCGATTTCTTTGAATACAACTGTGGAGTGAATAACTAAAACTAAGTTCTTGCAAGCAGAGAACTCTACACAATAAAATAATGCTCTTGTTTGAAGCTGCTAGTTATGGGTCGAAAAGAACATTTGCCATGTGCGTCTTTGTACTGAAAATAACAATCTGCAGCCCTAGATTTCTACTCTATGTTTTTTCGAAGCTTTGATGGATTTTCAAAAGGTGTACAGATATGTCGAATACTTCTAACGCTTGTGTCTCACTGTCACTTGCCTGTAGGGTCTTATCTGAATCCCTGTGGAGTTAAGGAGGAGATGATCTGCTACAAGGTCACAATAGCTAGTCCAAGTTTATCGTACTTAAAATCGCCGACTCTGCTGCGTTACGTCTATTATTACCAAGCCCGATAGTGTTAGACATTGGCAATACAGAGTTTACGTTTTAGTGTGAGCAATGGGTACTGACTGACAATTCCAGCTGAGCTTGTGACACGTCCGAGGTTGGCAATTGCTCTTTTCCTTTAACTGCTCCAAGAAAAAAATCCAGATAACTCGATAGAGACACAAGATGGAACTCCGATTTTCAAACCTGGAGGTGGCACCAATACAATGCAATGTGACTAGTTTCATGCGGTTAATTGTTGTAACATATCAGTGTTATTATAAATGCATTTGCATTTCATGCAAAAAATACTGTCGGTATGTACGGTAAATTTTTGTTTCGGCAGTAAATTTTTTATGTCAAACGCATAATTCATTCTTACGATTACATTGACATCTTCTACATCAAGTTTTCTTTGTGAGTTGACGATATATTGTTTCTTTTCATTAGGGATGCACTAGTCAAAGAAACAACGAGATAAGCTACAATTTAACATATAGCCAACCCATGACAATATTGTACCACTACTTACTTTTTCTATGTTGCACATGAAGATGTTTACGATTACCAGATTACCAAGGTATACCCCTTGCTAATACGGATACTTTCAATGAAGTGTAGCGAAGTGATGCATCCTGGCTGTTTCGAGAGCCACTCAAATGCGAGTCGTTGAGAGTTCACAAGCATGGGAGATGGATCATTAACTAGACGCATGGGTGATGGATTGAAGAGGAAGCGCTGGTTCGATTGAGTTTCCATGATATATATTTTTATGATGGTATTTCCGTTTTCATCGATGACTTTCATAAATGCGAGCACAATAATATCATTTTGATGTTACTCAGTAATACAGTCAATTTTGTAAAGATCTTTGAGATTCGTAGTTCATCCATTGATGTATCAATTACAACTAGGATCTCCATGACCCGTTGGTATAAATTATCCTCGGAGAAATATATCCACGCAGTTGCATACAAAGCGGTCGGTTGGCAAACTTTACTCAATGGGGCGAGAAGCAGGAAGTAAGTCAACGTAATACACATGGCACGTGGTGACAATGAGCAGGCCATTAGTACGTACACGGTACAACGGACTCGAAGTATGGACGTAACTCAGGGATTTGTCTCGAGGGTGCTTGGCCGTCTTACAGGAAATTGTGCGGTCCTAGCTGCGCTGATGGTGTCCTTGTACCTAAATCCCCGTAATTTTACGACGACCGTTGTCCAGCCTCGTAAAAGACAAGTCGTTGGGTGGGGTGAAGGAGACTCGTGTCTTTACTGCATAATGGGGATGGTATAGTAGTGCACCGAGAAATATATGATTCAGGACAAGATCCTTGCGCTTCAGGGTTTTTTTTTTTTTTTTTTTTTCTTTGAAATTAAAAAAGTGTTGAAGTCGTCGTCTACGGAGAGTTGACATGATACGAGGAAAGGTTGAACGAGATGTTAAGATATGCGAAAGCTACGGACGTTTTTCTATTTATGCTCTTCGTGAATAGAGTACCTCTCAACTCGTCTGTTCAAATGTATTAACTGATTGCTAGAAACGTGGGATGAAAGTTGTAGTACAATTTTTTTTTGTACGATCTTACTTACAATATAAAAGGCTACTTAACCATTGATCAGCCCTTATGTTTCATTTACACTTGAAGAAAAAAACAACTTATGATTGGACAACTCTACGCTCTGCAGCCTCGTCACGATTATCCTCACGAAAAAGTAGTGCTGCTGCTTTCACAGTAGTGCTCCGAAAGCTTCCTTAACTTCGTATTAAACGTAATTAAAACTGGACTACAGTGGGGAGAGAGAAAGGAAAGAAGACAACGAGAGTTGGGCGAGTGGTCGGGAAGGATAGGTCGTTTCCCTGATAAAAAATTCCGCGCAGCCTGTAATTCTCCGATAAAAAGCTTTTCGCAGCTAAACTCCGGGCAAGGAGTGCGGGGCGGGTAGTAGAAATCCAAACGCCGTGCAAGTCCAGGCCATCCTCTCGGTAAGTGCTGCACGTACATCGATTCTCTCGCCAACCGCGAGGAGCACATACACATCCGCCCTTGGACTGCACTTGTGTATTTTCCCATCGCTTCGCTGGTACACAACAGAACAGAGTCAACCTCCCGTTTCCCTTCCGCGTGTGTCTCTCCACCCTTTCGTCGTCGTCGCCCGAGGCAGAATCACAGGAGCTATTCAATTTTCTTTTATTATTTCGCCAGAGGCGTGACTCAACTTCCTACCCGGGTTTGTAAATTTTTTATCGAAAACCCGCTGTGTATGCATTAGTGGTGATGGCTTTTTGCGGACGTTGCTGTTACGTGCGGTGTACTACATCGCGAGGAAAATCCTTCGTGCGGTGGAAATGGGTATTTTCGTTGGGAACGCGGAGGCATGTTTGGTCGGTGGGTGGCGTCTATCTGACTGCGTTGTTTCGATGTGCTACTGGAATTACGGACAATTAAATGCAAAGTACTCGAGTGGGATAATCATAGAGCCGGTTAACCGTACCAAGGTTTTTTTTTTTTTTATTCCTCATTCTATTTTGTATTTATCCAACATCCTGCGAACTGCAGGGATGTTAGTTATTCATCAAATGCGTGTTTGTTTGTTTTTATAAATTAATGCTTCTTTACTTTCACTCCGTTTTTCACCCCTAGCTCTCTTGCTACTGAATCAACTCGTGCCAAATACGGTACGAATGAGAAAGTTCTTTATTCCAAGCGCGTTCGCGCCCTGATTATGTTGTATGTGGTTCACCTCTGCATATTTTAAGAGGCACATGTTTTCCCTTGCGATAGGACCTTTTTTAAATATTTTGTTGAGGAACTACCCTTTCTCCAAACTTTTTTTTTTCAGGCTTAAACGAATCGATACTGACTCGTTTGGTCTTGTCATTCTGTGCACCATTTAGCATTTGGTCTTGGTGTGAGTTAGGGTAAAAAAGAAGTGGGAATCGAATCCGATCACATATGAAATTAATAGTTAGTCACGAAATCAGGCGTATTTTCTTCAATTTTATCAAAGTAGGTGCCATTAAAAATAAATCATGGCTAGTATGAACCTGGAGGTCAAGTGATAAATGAGGAAATTGGCGATGCAGCGAATTGCAAACAAATTAGATGATCCCAAGAATGCATTAGCGAATTCTCAAGACAAACGACCACTCCAAGCTAAACTAAATACAAAGATTGGCCTTTGATATAACCCCTTTTAAAATTTTTAGAATCTTCTGCCTCGCAGGTAGACACAACAAATTTGCAAACACAACACACACTTCTCATTTTAGTAATCAGTTCGCAGAGACCAACGCCAAAGTAACATTTGTGTAAATCCTAAATCACGATTACGTAGAGTAGAGGGGGATGAAGAAGGGTAAGTGGAGGGTAAATGCAATTACCCCATCCGAAAAGACATTATATTTCAATTGAGCACAACCATTGCATCTGTAGGTGTATACAGATAAGGCTCCATCCATTCCTTCTCTTTCCACTTTGTGAAAACAAATAGTTACGTTTGGCCCAGGGAGCACCACGCAATGAGAAAAGCCATCCAGCGTTGTTGCTCCATAGAACTGGTGACCTTTAAATTACTATAGAACGCATTGTGCAGCATTGGAAGCAGCAAAACTGTAAATCCACAAGTATATTTAACGCACACGTTAAAATATATTTTTAAAAAGTGTCATTTTCACCATTGGTCTCCAAATTCATTGTTTTGTTTAAATTGTTGAAGAGGACAAAAAAAAATTGAATTGGTATATTATATATTTTTTTATCTATTCCTGTTTTTTACAAAATGCATACTGTAGTGTTTGATATTAGAAATGTTAAAATTTTTTTTTCAAAGATGGACACAAAAAGGCTGGTAAGAGCAAAAATTTACTCACACATTTAACACAATTACAAACGTTTCTACATTAATTTTTCTTATGAAAAAGTATGTATAGTGTAAGAGAAATTAGGGGATGGTTGGTGCAGAAGCCAATCAGTTATTTTTTAAATTACATGTTAATACTACCACAATGCATTTTATGAACAATAGTGTAGTTTGTCATACCTCTTTCCTGCTTTAAACTGAAATTAAACGCACTTGGCATTACAAGTTTTTCAAATGTTCGAGTTGCCCCGCAGAGGAAGGCCAAGCCAAAAACTCGCTGCAACCCTATACTAGCGTTGCCTCGTCGTCTTGGTAAATTCAGCTAGACTCTATTTTGCCTATCAAGCTCAATTCCTCTCCCACCTATTCTCCCCGTACGCGCAAATAACACACATAAAGGAGACTCAGCAGCTCTGCCCGTCACCCCGAGGCCATAGGGAGAGGCGGGGCTTCGCCTCCAACGTGACAGGGTGTCGCGCGTCACTTCGCTCCCGTGGAATAACGCGCCAACAACTCCGGCATCCATTTGCACCTTATGTGCCTCATCTTCGCTATCCTCGTATATATATATGTATACACGCCTGAGATTTGCTGCATCCGCAAACGGTAATGCGAACGTCGCCTACTGCGCGATGCTCCCAACCTGTCTGGGTGATCGCGTATTCTCGGTACATGGATTTGTAGCTGAGGAGGGAGGGAAAGATCCATTGACATTTTGTCAGAGAAATTTTGGGAGGTTCCGCTTTTGCTTGGACTCCAACCAAAGTCAGTACAAGTTGTGCACAGGATAGTATTGTATATGCAATCTGCTCAGCCACAGCACCAGTATTGCGGAGAAAACTACCTTTCGGTGAGATGCTCATCGGCATTTCATCCACAGAACTCTCCTCTTCGTTTTCGCGGCATTGTTTCAGTACAACTGATAGCTAACTTTATCCAATGGAGCTGGCACTCGTACTACTCCAACTTTTCAGTCTCCCCCTTTGGTGTTGTTTAGTGTACTTATTATTTAATTCGATTCAACGTTTAATATTAAGCTAACCGTATTTTGACGCAATTACATGTGTAACTGATATGATATGGTCCAATGATGTTGGCGAACAACGTCATCATTGGAAAATACAAAATATCGTAAAGATGATTTGACAAGACAATGTCACCACCATTAGGTGCTCTTCACAACGACTCTGTAGTGTACAGGGGTTTTTTCACCTTCCCTGAGCTTACTCTCATTCGTTGCCCTTTGCAGCTTAGCTCTATGCTATACCATATCCGGTTTACTCAACCGTTACTAAAACACTTTGTCTCTATAATTATTAGATAGTTGGTGGCTGCTGACTTGAATCAGTCTTTTTTGATAAGTACCAATCACTTCGAGGTCCTCTAGTGCATGTCTCACTTATGCTGTCACAATTGATCCATGGTATTTATATGAGCTTGCAGAATCAACCGGTATGTAATGGAAGCCGTATTTCGGAGCGCATAACATCGACGCTCACAATATAATCAGACTTTTGATAAGAGTAAGCTTGTGCGAGGGCAAAAAATCGATCCAGCAGCTCGAAGAGGGTGATCAAGGGCTTTGGATTGACGTTGGTAAGTGGCTGTGCACCTACATAGACGTGCGCAACGTGTGTAAAGCAAAGCTGTTTGACAGGGGATTTGAAGACGCTGGTACGGGTCGTTGATTGACTTCGTTTTCATTAAAAATTGATTATTGAGAGCTTTATCCTCAATCCTCGAGAATGGTATAGTGTTGTGATTACGTCTGCCTTATCTATGTTTAAATTGTACATACAACTGTTTACCTTATACAAATAGAATACCTTTACCATTGATAATTAAAATTCGTAGAATCAATTTAATTTTCTTAGCATCTATATTTATTTGAAGCACTTTGTGCACTGCGTCTTCCAACCAATTGTTTTTTATTTCAATTTGAAAAATGTGCAGCTCTTTGTTTTTGCGAATAAGGTATCTTGAGCACTTTGTTAATTAAAATCAGCGCAATTCACACTCCGAACTGACGGGGAAAATTTTATGTTGGCGTTTATTATTGTACAAAGTTACAAACAGCATCGTCAAAGTGAGACGAAGCGCGAGTAAATGGAAATGGAAAATTATTTTCCTCCAAACGAATTGTTGAAACAAAGCTCTCGAGTTGATTGAAACCGTTTTGAAAAAAATATCGAATCTCACTTCATCGGGAGGAAACTAAATTTCGAAATTGTTGAAAATTTTTCCTCCGCTCTCGGAGGTAAATACAGGAAATTACATATTAAACTCGCCGAGTAATGAAAAAGCATCGGTTCACCCGAATCTCCATAATGAAGGAAAGTTGCCCGTATCGAACGAGCGCTGGGAGGACTCCTAGAACCGGCAAGTCAATTACGCGATATGTAAATTTGGAATTTCTCCGAGGAGACATGGGCCCGATGACTCTTCTTCTCGAGAGCTGGATTTTATTTCTCGCCCCGCCCACCCCCAAATACTTAATAAAACTTGGGGAACGAGATAACCTCCGATCGCTTAAAAGTATCGGAGGTAGAAAAAAAAGGAGGGAACCCGGCGAACGGTGCTGGTTTTGGAAGTCAAATGGTGGTTTGCTCTGGTAGGATTGATGGATTGAAATTTCCCGAGTTCCCTTATGCGGAAGCTCTCCTTCACGAATCGTTTTCTCTTTTATATACTGCCTCTACTATTCAATCGTCGGTATTTACTCACACGTGCACACAGCTTATTTGCTTTCAACACACACCACCAGACGTTTGCAGAAAAATTCTTTCGCGAGTTCACGAAATTCAGTTGAATCTCATTATTTTACATACACATACTCGTAATAAATTATATGCCTGTGTCACGGTTACATTGAATTGAATTTATACGTGTACTCTGAAAACTTGTCATCCGTGCATGTGCTTTAAAAGGAAGAGAGAAAAAGGGCAACTTTGTTTCTTATTTCGCAACTTATTGTGGGCAACTTAGTTCGGTTTAATGTATCCACAGATAGTGCAGCCTAGACTAAGGTGCTGTATGAAAATGACTGGTCAATGGTCGATGAATTTCGATAGAGAAGTGATACCGTAAATGCTATGATTTTAATTTTTCGTGATGGACGTGCATGACTCAGCTTTTTTTTTTTTTTTTTTCTTCTAATGCTGATGTACTGGATACTTTTTATTGAGGATTGGTTTTCATTAGTATAATGGTATGATGGTCAATGGTGTCAACTTTTTTTTTCTCTCTTTGAATCGGTGACAGGCGACGCTTTGGACTCTCTGTCCAGAACCCATTGTCGGAGTTTTGATACGATTAGATTTTTTTAGGATGAGTGAGCGCTTTTGTACGAATAAAAGATAATCGCTTTAATGGCTGCGTACTGAGTATAAGTACATTGATTGGTGCTCATAAGCTGCAATAATATCAGTTACACATTTTCTTTCTTAGTTATTGTCAACCTTCGGTACTATATATTTTTCTTTAGGAACTAAATCTTAGTGGAAAAGAATAAACACTTGATCTAGAATGTGACTCACCAAAGTACATTTTTACAGACACTACGAGTGCTCAGTTATTTTATTGAACATCAATAATATTATGAAAGCTGATGAGAAATGTATTTGTTTTTATTGTAAAATCTGAGAGAAAAACATGGGGTCGCATCGTAAGAAACGCAATTTTATTGAAACAATGACGAAAAAGTATTCATAAAAGAGAAGAGTCTCAACGAAACCAAGGCATATCTTGTGACGGATCAATCGATGAAAGAATCAGAAAGTCGTGCTTCTTTTATCGAAGATGCACGATAAATTTTTGGCATGGATAAACCAAATTGACGAGGAGCTCACTTAAGGGGAGTAAAAGAATTCCATCGAAAATGAGAACGAAAGAGAGAAAAAGACAAAAAGGGGGTTGGGGGGGTGTGTATACTGCTGGGCTCGGTGGACCATGGCAAGAAGTGTAGTGGCAGTGGCATTTGTTTTCCTGTTTATTTATTATTCCATTCTCTGGTGCCACACGCCGTTGGCATTTTTACGAGTCGACAATATCTACGGGGTAATGCCGTCTTAAATCTTTTCCACTCCACCCCACTCTCTCTCTCTCTACTTATTTTGCTCGTATATCTACTGTTGGTTACGTTTCGCTGTTGGTCTACTTGATTAGGAGCACAATTGACGAGGTGAGAGGTACCTACTCACGTTCCCCCACTCCGTGAAGATTCGAGTTCATCCATCCACTTGTCAGCTCTTTTACTAGCCAAGGTGCTGTCATGAATGGACGTGTTCTCCTTATCTAACACTACTTACGCTGTCGCCGTCATGCACGTATGTGTTTCTATAACCCCTTTTTGGTTCGAATAAGTAGCAGTCCATTAGAACCGGCTGATAAAACAACTTTGCGAACTGGAGAACGTAGGCGAGGGGGTGGGAGCTTTATTCGCTGCAAAAATACGGCGACCGGGAAGTTAAAGAGGTGAAGTGCAGTAATACAAGTGCTAATGCGTTCAAGTACGTTTTCGATGAAAATACCTTGGAGAGGGAAAACAGATGATCTTTTTTAAAATGTTTAATCTTCTTTTGCAGTCATTAGTGATTACGAAGAATATACGTAAAAACTTTGATGTTCCAGAGTACGTAATAAAGTAATTATTTTCAATCTTTTGATCGCAAAATAAGTTTAAAACATTGTTTTTTTTTTTTTTTGCAACAAATATAAGATAATGTAAAAGATTAGAATTTAAATACGTATTGAATTGTTATAATAATCATAAATTTTGGAGAGCCGTTTTTCTGTAACTGTTCAGGCAATCCAACGTCTGACCAAACGTTGACTTTTCTACTTGAAGTATATTTTCTCGCCAATGCATGCCACCAATTTGATTTATTTTTTAACGTATTTGTTAGATTATATTGTGTATGTTAAGCAGCACAAGGGCCTTTTACTTTTGTTTTACAAAAGAGTTTTATTTACCAGATCAGTAATATGTAAAATATTGTACGGGTCATGTATATTTTTCACGTATATTATAGACGGTTTTGAAATGGTTTGTGATGACCGGCAATTGTTGACTAAATTTATTTTAATCCAACTGCTCTTAAAAATCAATTTATTACTAATGATAATTGTTGATCATTTTTATCAGAGCAATTTTGTGTTTGATACTTTGTCTTGAATTTGATGAGTATTTTTTAATATTGTTCAAAGTAGAGTAAAAAAAAGTGCCTCGGCGTTTCGATATTAAAATTTTAGGCGAGGATACATATTAACATATAAAAATCTCTGTAGTGAGTAATTTCATGTCCTGATAATCAACTTAGTCACTTTTCGTAAATAGTTTTTCAAGAAAAATAGGAGGCACGTAGTAAATCATATTCATCAGAAGTTATATTTATCAATTTTTCCAATTTAATATCCAACAGCGCACCCTTTCATGTATGAAAACCCTTAACTTTGTTTCTTTCTCAATAATACAAAAATAACACCGTCCATCAAAATCCCTTACACATGGCTCACCCCCTTTCACTCGCCGTCCACGTAATAGATCCACTCGCTAGAATGCACGTCTCATAATTCAATCATCGCCCGACATTATTTACTTATTTACAAAGCACCGATTGAACGCCAAAGCGTGATTTAACGCTTCCCTGCGCTACGAGGCCAGCACGGGCGCTCACAAAACAGCAAGGCGCTAATTTATGCGCACACTTTTCTTTATTTATTCAACCCACGCTGCCAACCGTGGACGTACCCACGGACTATGCGTCAATGGGCACTTTCGCCTTAATCAAATATTCTTCCCATAATTCATCCACTCGATCCAGGACACGAAGTCACTGATACACCACACCAGTCTGGAAAATTTTTGCAACGAAAGCTCGATGTACAAACTTTTGTGGACCCTCTTTTCAAATGAAGCCCCTCGCGTATAGTCTCCCATTCGTTGTTTAATCAATAAACTCCCTGCCATGCGTTTAAAATTTAATGCTCCACTTTGACCAAACTGATCAGGAGCTGAATGTTTGATGGAACCGCCATCTCCAGTGGCGAAGCAATTGTACGGTGATTTCGTCGGTCTGGTGATGCAGACGGGGAGGCGTCGAGCTGGTCTAGCTTCGAAGATTAAATTACACGCATCAACCGCTGTGCAACGCGTACAAAGTCAGGGGTGGATTGATAAGGTGGCGAAGATGGGCGTGGAAAAAGAAAATAAAGGAGATGGAGAGAGAAGAAATCTCATCCGGACGATTCCCATGCGGTTTCCTCACGGGAGGCACTTATTACGAGTGCTTTTTCTCTTTTGTTCTTCGAACGGAATGCCTCGTAATTCGTGGCGCAATACAAAATACACGGAGCGGTAAGTCGCTTGCCGAGTGATACACGTTTGGACAAGCGAGGGAACATAACTTTTTTTTTAATTTTCAAGAATTTTCACTCCAAAAAAGTAGTACTCAATTATAAGTGAGATTTATCTAAAGATACAGTATAGATTTCAAGTTACTGGTGGGCGTACGTATTGATATTTCAAACACTTGCTTTTATCAACAAAAAAAATTCTGATTGTATGTATACCTCATGGGAACCAGAGAAGTATAGTTCCCGATACATCAACATCGGTAGACACCGAAAATTTACTTTTTGATATCGTTCGAAAAACTTTCTTGCGAAAGGAGAAAACAAAAAAATCACAAAAAGTAACGTGGCTACGACTGGCGTGCGAAAAAAGAAAGAAAAAAAAGAGTCCTTTTATCTTCAAGGGACTTTTCCAATTTTACGCTCTTTCCCGAGAAATATCGAATTATCAAGTCGCTGCCTCTCTCTCTGTCTTCCCCCCTCTCTTAACCACGAGCTTGACCACTCTCGCACCCTCGCGGACATCCTACAGAGAGATTGAACGAGCGGGATAAGCTCTAAGTGCAGGAGGGCGCTCCGGAGCGTAAATTTTGAATCATGAGGCTCCGAAGATGGTTGGCCAGTTGGGGGGCACGGGTGTGCGCGCAATAAAACGAAAACAGGGTTCCGGAAGTGATTTAAGTTCTACTTTCTCCACCACATCTCTCACCCCTGTCGTACTGCACTTCTCATGTGTTTAAAGCTCCCAATCTTTCCTTGTTTTGACTTCACGAAGTAAGCAAATACGAGCATACAAATAAGCACACGCTCATGTGCGAGGCAACCCCGTGAGTATGTGTTTCGTCCACAGTAGTCCGCATTAGCGTGCGTACATACGTATACTCTCGTTCACGCGCACGAGAGGCTCTCAACAATACGTAGTACTTCAGAAGTAAATTGGATAACCTAATGAGTCGATTCTTGCTGAACCAGCGATCACATGGTACGGCCACCGTGGACCCATTGCGTCCCGGCGTAACAACAATAGCAGAGCAGATACCCATCGGCGTAAGTATACGTGTACCAAAGAGAGGGAACAGGGTACACAACAAAGAGGCTGTCTACGCGTGGTGGAATTTCTCCCACGGGCGCATGCGCCTGTTTATCAACCGAAAATCGATGCCAGCCCATCCCATCGTATGTGTTATATACTTATACTTACCAGCACACTTGACTTCGCCTACCTCGATTTGGACCCTTTTTCCGCGCAACCCTTTTTTCCCTTCTCCATTAAACGCGCGCTGCAATCTTTCCTTATTATCCCCCTCTGGCTTTATTTTTTTCTTTTTTTTTTTTTTTCTTGTCTTTTCCACCTCCTCTCTACTTCTCATTTGCCACATGCTCCAAGTCCACCCCAGCCCTCACCTGCTTCGCAGGCCCCCATTTGCATACCTACTAAGCGGGTCACGCCGTACATCCTTTCGTTAAGCCTTTTTCACGCTTATTTTCCTCCACCCGGAGCGAAAGATCTCCCTTTCTCCGTCTCTCCTGGCTTTATTTCACCCAAGTAGGTATGTAAGCCCCCTCGAGCGAGCTGCCTCCTGGCACGCTTGCTCATCACTTTTCTTCTTTTGATTTTTTTTTCTTTTTTTCCCCTCTCCTCCTCGTACCCGCTGTATCTCGGAGGATTCTCTCTCTCCACGAGTAGGCTCGCGATTTATCTAAAGTGCCGACCGTATGTATATGTGTTTTTTATCAATTGCCTACCTACCCTTTCCTCCCCTCCCCCTCTCTTACTCAGCTTCAGCCCAACGGTGGCTGGATATGGTCGTGACCTTGAGTTCTCATTTTATTCTTACAGACATTCACGTCTCTGTTCTTAAAAACGTATTTTCATGCGTATGGACATGTGCGTGTATTCGTTAATGAAGTTAGAGGAGCGACTCTGAAGTTTGTAAAGTATCGGTAAACAAACGGGGGCAAACTAAAGGGTAGAGATGGAGTTTTTCTCCCTCGTTTCTTTGACCACGTGTGGAGAGATTTGCTCTCGGTTTTGTCCGCACGTGGACGCTCTTGCGATAATTATATTATATTTTTGTCACGGTGACGTCTGAAATATATATATGATAAACGCGGGGTACAAAGAAAAGAGGATTTTAAGTTCTTAACGAACACTGACGCTAATTGCAAGTAATGGTGCGCAGCCGGAAGGCCGAATGGCCGGAGCCTTAATCGGATTATTTGGTAATCTGCAACCCCCGCGCGTGTACTATCAATTATACGAAAAAAAAAAAAAATGATTTTTTTTTTCTTCCACCTGCAAAAGCGCGTTTAATGAATGCAGATAATGCAACGGAAAAAAAATGTTTTGAGGCAAATCCAGTAGAACGTGTGCATTCCGGCAAACGAGTAACATTAGACTTTGGCGACCAAAGGGGTTGAAAATGACTTAGTCCACGAGAAGCGAAAAAAGCACTTTCGTTGGAAAAAAAGGGGTCCAGAATCAAATAAAAACAACAACAGCGGAACTGGAGCTTGGATCAAGTCGAGCGTGATGTACCGCGAAATTAATCCGTCCGATTTCTTGTGCCACGTAAATTTTTTTCCTCTCAGTACAAGCCCGTGGGTACACGTAAGTTTGCGGAGCTGTTGTCTTTGACGCAAGTCAAGAACTTCAAAACGACTTTTCGTCATCCGTTCGCGCTCAGATGCACACGTGTAGGTTACACATATGGTTCAACTGAAACTCGAGCCATTGGATGTGTGCATCAGCCTTTGGTTGAACCACAAAGGAAAAATATTATTACTTCTGCGGCGAAATTAATCAAGAGTCGACTCTGTGCGTTTGTATACCCGGCGTTCCATGTATATACTGCATAAAACGCGTGTACCGAGGCGTTTGTTTTTATCATTTTCACTGGGTGCGTACATATATTATGTGCTACTCATTCACTTGCGCGAGCTGACCTAGATTTCCGAGGTACACGTGGCGGAAATTTCAAATGTGGGAGCATATGTGTGCGAAAACTTACGGAAAAAGAAGTTATGCAGATGTACCGGTGGTGCACTTGGGTATTGAGCGATATATGGCACGATAAATTTCCATCGAGGGCTCTGTGCTGGATTTTTTTTTTTCCTCCACATTTATTCTGTTATTGACTTTACTCGCAAAATTTTCCATTTTCATCCGCAAGATCGTTAGATTTTTATTACCATTCAAGATTACGATGACACGCGTAATCTACGTTATTTTAAAAAAAAATTGATTCTTGTGGACGTATAAAGAATACCGTATGCATGGAAATGTCTGCCGAGAAAACAATATAAATCAACCCAAAATTTTCACCCCCATCATCATCATTTATTGACCCTGCGATGCAAAAAAAAAAAAAAAAAAAACTAGCCAACGTATACAATGCCATAAGACACTGTACGAGGCGTGGGACAACTTACAGACCCGAAAGTCAAAGGTCACTAAAACTCAAATAAATTAACCATAATCCCGAAGGCAAATCCTTTCGCATCTTAAAAGCTTTGGGGAAAAGAAGCGAGAAGAGTAGAGGGAGGACCAGGGGATTTGCGAGGGAAAGCCAACTGCGGCAACGAGACGGCAACACAAAGCCTTATTTGGAAATTCCGTCTGAAAGTCCCTCGTTGTAGACCGTCAAACGTAAGCGCGTATAACTGACGTGAAATTCAGGTGGTGGTGTTTGCCATCCACTACCCTCCTGAGATACTCGGGGGTGTTACTGACTCTGCAGCTTCGGGCTATAAAAGTTTTGTTTGCGCGCTCGTGGGGAGAGAGGAAAAAAGAAAGGCTGGTAGCTGTACGAGTATCGCGTGTTGTGTGTGTTTTGGTGCGATTCGAGTGTATACAGCTTACGGATGAGGGGTCGCGTGGAAATTCGGACAAGTGTATTTTTAGTGTAAATCAAGTAATTTATAGATAATTTTTCCTTCAATGACAATGGAAGTCGTTTGATTGAAAGAGTAGGGAAGGAAAATGAATCAAGAGTTTCCACTCACTATTCGACTTTTGATTGGTTTGCGGGGAAATTTCTCTCAGTTTTTTTTTCTTCTTTGAACTAATGAGAATTCAATAATTGCATCTTTTCACGAGAAACTCCCTTTCTCTCTCTCTCTCTCTCTCTCTCTCTCTCCATCTGCACTGAATTGGCTTCTATGTAGGTCAGAAAATTGATCAATCAGGTGAGTTGGAAAAATTGATAATAGCGAGTTATTGTGCACATCAAAAAGAAAAAGAGGTTTGAAGCTGCCCCGTTGATATACCATCATTATTATCTAAGGGGATCACTTTCAATATGATCAATAGGTTTCTACCACCGAAAAACGATGGGATCCCAATTATCTCAAGTGCGTATAAGAAGAGCTTCTTCTTTCCTTTGAAACTTAAAAATTACTTTTTCAGTGGGTCGTTCAATTTGGACTTCTTTAAAAGCGTATGTTCCGACAGACAGGGCATAGGAATTACATTCAGCCAGAAGTTCAAGTTCCATTCACTTATGAAGGAACAGGAAATGAAAGGTAATTGGATAAATCAGATCAGTATTGTCCTCTACGCTGCGAGTAGTAGAAGACGGTGGGTGAGATCGGATCTCGGGATGAATCAGAAAAAAAAAACTTGACCATAAATTCCAGTGGGCAGCAGTACATGCGCACAGTGGACCAATGGTATTTATCAGGTGCTGAAAACAACTGCAAATTAGCGGTGGTCAGAGGTCGAGAGTGTTTAGAATTTTACTTTAACGTTGGCGCTCGCGTATCGACGGTAAACCAGGTACTTGAAAAAACTGCGAGGGTCTATCGCGAATGCAAGTGGTCGCTATAGGCGATATATGCGAGGCACCGTTTAGAGATTTGTTGGGTGCGTCAGAGGCTAGAAAAACCACGGGCCCTGATGGATTGGCGTATTTTTAATGGTTTGATCGAAATGATAGACTGTAGGAAATAGGATGGGATATTAAAGACTACAATATCATACTGCAAATAAGTATTCGTTTTGGAAAGAAATTAGTTTTAAAAAAGGTGTGAATTCTTTTGAAGAGTCTGAAAAAATTTTCCTACAAAAGAGTAGAGGTTGCATAAGTCTTTGTGAGGATTTTTTGCTACCAAATTTACTTGCAGCCTCAACTCGAGAGTAAACTTTATTAGCACACTTTTGAGGTTTGCCAAAAAAAGGGAACAGATAAATCATCCCTCACCACGATAATGTCAAGATTCCTATACTTGAGAGAAGAGGGAGAGGAGGAGTCATAGGTAGCGTTTGCGCACGAAGCTAAAGGTGGAGATGACCTTTTAATGGTTTACTTGCTTCATTCTCTCTATATTTTTTTGCTCGGACGTAAAATTATCCAAGTATCAGTCACCGAATGAAACTGAACTTTGCATGTAGGCAGACAGTTGAAAAAATTCAGACACATATTTATATGACCGCCCAAATTCATTTGTAATTGTAAAACGTTCCCAAGGGTATAGCTCTTGTCCTTAAAAATGACTTTGCTGAAGGTATTATTATCTCTTACAAACTTTAATACTTTTCACCAACATGAACTTAGAAATACATAGATAAACAATAGTATTTAGTATTGGGAATTTTGATATTATTATACCAACAATTTCATGCCCAGCTTACGACACAAGCTAGGGGTGCATCACTTCTTCCAAAACCAGTCATCACCTAAAGTGCATCACCAGATAATCGAATATTGCGAAAGCCCGTGTAGGTACACGACAAGACGACGAGAGATTACCCTGTCCCATTAATATTTTAAGAAATACGTATAGCTTCCGAAAGGAAGAGCATCTCTGCTGTACGGCTCCCAGAGGACCCGAAGCTTGCATTAGTGGTGGCGTAGGAGAAACAGCTTGAGCCAAGAGTTCGAAGGGTGAAGAACGATACCTAGCTGTGGACGTAGATGGCTGAGTGTATTTAGAATCAAAGTACCACTGGCAGCAAAGCCCGTAGGTACGTGCACCCCCGCTGTCGAGATCTTGAATATTTGAACGTACCCGCTTTTCGCACTTACCTCCACTACTTTGCGTACACATGCAGACATGTAGTTGTAAATGGTTGTACACATGTTTCAGATATAATTTACACGAGTATATGATGGCTAGGTTAAGTAATGTATTGTTTTTGTGGCTGTGCACCTGTTGTGGACGCGATCGAGTGAAGGCACGATCGGATAATTAATAGTATCCTTGTACGGTACAGTGGTAGTGTTGAAAAAGTATGTACTTTGGGGAAAGAGGCGTCAAAGTGCTGGAAACAGGAAAATGTTTGAGCAATGCTCTTATTATTCTCATTTGATATCGAGTTATGACCGCATCCTTACACGGACATCGAGTTTCATCAGAGAGATTATTATGTACAAGGGATGAAAGAGTTTTCATAAGTGGCCTTCGGATGTATTATGAACAATGTACGAGTGCGTAAGCGGATTTTAAACTTCAACCGTAAAATTATTTCTATACATTTGTATGGAAAACGTTAGATAAAAGACGTGGACCGCGATTTTATTCCGTTGAAGGATTGGTGTAAGCTACGTATATTATATTCGCCGTAATTAGTGGAAACAGCTTTATTTTGCTGTTGCATTTGTGTCATAGCATTTTACCATATGTTTGTGATTAATTTTTTTTTACTACACCACGTAGAGTCCTTAACTCAAATAACACGAGCTTAAATGCTTTCATTGGAGCAAAATGTATACCTAACTCATCAATGGTTGCAGTAATGTAATAGTAACTGTAAAAAATAGTCAAAATTACAATACGATGACAAGTAATGAAATTGTATAACTTAGATGTTGATGTAGTACCTTTAAAAAGAAATTAAGGTGTAAGTAATGATAATCGAATAGTTGATGGGAACAAAAAAACATAAGATAGTAATTATAACAATGATTGGCTTAAAAGTAATCATCAAAGAATATACTTTCCAATGAAGGTTTTAGGCAACAATTTCAAAACAATTAAACATCAGCTTGTGAAGTCTTATGAAGATCAAATACTATGAGTGAGGCATAGCAACCATCACCTAAAACTACCAAGGGAAGCACTGCAATACTTGAAGATATTTTTTTAACTAAGCGAGCTAACTATGAACTACAAACCGAAACCCAACACACACGAGGCTGTACACTTTCATGCAAAGAAAAAAAAAGATTGAGGAAGGTAGCGATGGAAGGGGGTATGAAAACAGTCAAAGAGTCAGGGTACAACTAAAAGGCGTGGCTACGAAGTATCTAAAACACCCTTGACATGTTGCTGTTGCTTTTATTCTTGCGGATATGTTGAAAAATCGGGAGGAAAGTACGTGTACACACATTACAGTGCGGCTAGAAGAGAAAATAGAAGTCGTGGCAAGTATAGAAGTGCAATTCACTGAGACAACTTGTATTTGTATTTACTTACCCTCTGTGCGAACGGCCGTTGCTGTTTCTGCAACTTCCCAATCTACGAGACGTCCTCCCTATTCTCTTGTTCTGTACTTTTTCCTTGTCTCCTTTTTAACCCTTACGTTTCGCAGACTGTTTTTTTCTCATGACACCTCCATGAGTCACAATTTTCAGCCCAACATACTCGCTTGGCGATCATTGGAGCTTAAAAACAAAATTTTTTCTATATTTGTTTTTTTGGACAAAAACTCTTTTTGATCCAATGTCTTCGAGAACTTATGCTTATGCAACACATCAAATGTGACATTCTATTTTTCAGTCTCGAAAGACTTTTTACGTCCGATTTTTTAAGACTAAAAAAAAAAGAAACTATCATTATTTATATCGGAATCGACGAAACAAGAATTAGTTGATGGGCTTGTAAAGCTCGTTTATCTTGTCTGTTGGCGATCAAGTTTTCAGTATAGGTATGTTTTTCTTTATAAAAAAAGGATACTGGAATCCGCGTTGAGAAATAAAACAATTATTTTTATAAATATTTACCAAAAACGTAAAATCATACCGTTCAACTTCCAAGCTACCGTTTGCGTTTTATGATTTTGTACATGAATGCTCAATAGTTTTTCCACGTAGAAAGCACATCGTATTTAATAACAAAAAAAGAAATTATTTTGGTAAGACTCAATAGTTTTTATTTTTTTTTACATTTCTAATAACTTTCGCTTGTCATTCAGACCAGCTCACGCTAGCTCAAGAGCTTCGGCAACAGGTCTATTACGTGTTTCAATCATCGTCGTCGTCAACATCTTCATTTGCTCACAAAGTAGCCGAAAATAGTTGTACAACTTTGAAGCGACGGTAAGGGGGGGGGGAGAGGGAAGCGAGAGACGCCAAAGTCACTTTCACGAGCTTGAACTATCTTCATCGAATTTCGTGGCGCTTCATTGGTTCGCTATCCACTCAACTACGGATTCACGGACTCATAAATATGGATGTATTTATGTGTATGGATTCTCTCTCGCTCACTCCATTGGAATTTAATTTCCGCACATTTAATAAGATTACCCGCTCTCAAACGTGAATTCATCCATATCTCTCTCTCTCCCGATCGGAGTTACTACAGTTATTCGTGCTCCTTCGCGTGGTGCCTTCGCTGCTATGCGAATGCAATAATGTGCCTTAGTTTAGTGTAAGAAATTCACCAAAAGAACTTTTTTTGTAATCATCACTATAAACGATACCTTATATCGTCCTTCTCGTGGGGGTATAGTTTTTTTTTTCCGTGAAGCTTTTCTGTCGTCTTTTCAGAGTTTTTCACACAGCCATCGATCGCACTTTCTTTTGTTTTATCATTGACAATTTCCGTGCAGATTATTGGTTAGTAAAATAATTTCCATCGTAAAAAAGTAAGGCCAGTTTGCCAAAGAAAATACATAGCTTGACGATACCCCTCGATCCATCATCGGAAAATACAACAAAATTTTCCCTTTAATGCGTATGACGGAGGTACACACGCGATAAATCAACCCCGATGGCTGTATAAAATCTTAAATGCGAATCCACTTTCAAGGGAAAAAAAATAAACAACTACAGAGAAGAGAGAGAAAAATTTTGCAATGGGTCCCGATTGGCTTTGAGATTAGCTGAGCGTAAAATTATGCCTGTAAACTCTTTGGAAACTCGTTTTCTTTCATCCATGAAAAGTCAACGAGCAACCACTCACTCGTTAGCTCGTGGTTCATTGGCTTTTGCACGAGTACTGATCTCGTTTATTCCCGATATCACTTGGATTTAAAAACTCGCGCTCGACGAAATTGTAAATAAAACAAGGAATAATAAAAAAAAAGGATGGGTGAACAAGGAAAGATCGATTGATTTATCCACATTTTTCTGGTTTGTGACTGTATCGCTATTGTTATTTATGTTTATGTACATTTTTGCTCGATGCCAAAGCATTCCTTGGCTGGGCTATGAAAAAACGATTTGTCGGCAACTGCTGTTGCTGACTGGCTGGCTTGTGCTTGCAAAATAATCGTACGCTGTTACATTACGCTTTTTTTGATTCCGGAGTATTGATTCATCGAGTCGAATAAATCTTGGAAAACAAACGCGCAAAAGGAGAAATACATTTTTCGACGGAACATAAATTCATGTCACGAGCACGCACAGGGAAACGATTACGGTGAATCGCACTAAACCTGCTTATATAAAATCGATGAGGGCGTA
The DNA here is from genome assembly GCF_036245765.1 of Copidosoma floridanum. Lineage (NCBI taxonomy): Eukaryota > Metazoa > Arthropoda > Insecta > Hymenoptera > Encyrtidae > Copidosoma > Copidosoma floridanum. The sequence continues at coordinate 8,535,882 of NW_028321891.1, forward strand.
TATGGTCATACTTGCGCGTATCGAAGCCAAAGCCATAATAGCCCAGGTGTAGCGCTGTTTCCCCGGAGCCTATCACTGTTTGTTACCGGTATCTATGCACACCACGAAATGCGTGGCGGGCCACACGGACTTGGTTGATTATTTATTTTCGTATTCAATGCGCGTACTCGATACGGGACCGGAGGGAGCACTGGTGTAGCCCTACAGCTGGTCGATTAATCAAGCGATAATCAAGACTCGGCAGTGAGCGCATGTTACCTGCATGCGTGGGCATTATAATACACGGATTCTTGTATTATTATTATTACGGACCTACGGAGGCGCATCGTGTCTACGGTCTCGTGAAATTACTAACAAGTATTGATAGCTTTGGGACATATGCACGTGGACTAAATATCCGATGCGTGGAATGGTGCTCGTGTGGCATTACTTAATAGGTACGTGAATATTTGATCCAGCGTATTGCTTGGATTTTAGAGATTTTGTTGTCCGACATCACCTTGGATCTTTGATGCTTAATCTCAATATTGAAGTATTTTTTAAGTGTAAATTATTATCAATGAAACTACATCCTTTACGTTAACAGTAATATTAACCAAGATATCAATTATAGTGAATGATGAAACATTCAAGTCAACGTATTTTTAAGTAGAACAAACATACGTATAGTCAGACACGAGTGTTTCAACTTCCAGCTTTTTAGTATCGTATACGTCGAATTTTAAAATAAAACAATTAAATTTCAGCACGAAAATATAACTACACAAGACTCTTATACTCCAAAAAAAAATTACCAAAGAACATCTCTACAAACATAGTTGGCGTACAAAGAAAACGTTTCAGGTAATAATTTTACTTTACTGGTAAGGACGAATGTGATAAATGAATTGATTTTGAAAACAAAAGTCTCCTAAAAACAAACAAATCCTTTTTAGTTCTTTCTGCTTTTGGAAAACCTTCGCAAATGTGAAGACAACAAATTTTCAAGTAGAACAACATACGTATAGTCAGACATGGATTTTTCAACGTCTAACTTTACGGTATCGTAAACATTGTATCTCAAAATAAGATAATTTAATTTCATCACGAAATTATCCTCTATTTCTCTTTTGTCTCTCTATAATATGGAAGTACATAGCTGGACGTGAAACTTATACTCCAAAAAAAGATTACCAAAAAACATCTTTACAATTGACGTACAGAGTAACCGTATTGGATAAAAATTTTACTTTAATGTCAAGGACGAATGTGACAAAATTCGAATTGATTTTGGAAACAAAAGTGTCCTAAAAACAAATTAAAACCCCCTATAGTCCTTTCTGTTTTTGGAAAACCTTCCCAAATAAAATATGAAGACGTCGCAGAAGCGCAACAAAACATAGTGTCATCACGAAACATAAGCTCAGTGTACACACGGAAGATTGACGCTTAGCGCAGCAGGACCTGCACGTGAGAACGTACAGACACGCCGACCATGTGGAGGTGCCAGTGTAGTTTAATGTCGCGCCAGCGCTCCCAACTCTTATCCCAGCTCTATACGCGTACGCGCGCTCTGAAAGTTTGAGGAGAAAATTTTTCACGCGTCACTAGCCCCGCTTATCTCTTCTGTTTCCTCGCACGTGCCACCCTCTTCCTCCCTCTTATTTTTTCTATTTTCCACGCAAGCTTTTATCGATATCTAATGTATCACGTGAGCTTTAAAGCGAGTGGCGAGAAAAAAAGCTTTTTTATCTGAAATGTCCGGTCTTGAAAGTGTGCTGACATACTTACCACCAGCGGCTTTGATTCGGTATAAAAGTCCATCATCGCAGACAACGACAAAATGATTCCAAGGGAAAAAGATGGTGGGTATTTCTTTCGCCTGCACTTTGCTCTATCCGGTGTTGTCGAGTGAACTTTGTAAACATTACGTATTCACTATCTTATTTTTTTTCCTTCAAATCAGTTTTGCCTTAGAATTAAATTTATTTTAGTACCTTTAAAATCCAAACTTCATTGTATCACTGCTCGATTAGATCGTACTTAATGCCTACATGGCAAATAAATGATACGTGATTACTAATCATGCGTTAAGCTTTATGTTAGCTTCATCTAATTAGCATCGTTTGATTATCATTGTGCAGTTGTAGTTATAATCATTATAGCTTTATAACACGTTCTTGCATAAAATGTTGCGTTTGAACTCGTCATTTATGCTATCATTGAAAACCCCGAATCGGAAATTGTATCGGAAATTCATCAACATGAACTCCGCCTATTGCATAATTCATTCGATGATCGGGCTATCGATTAACATGAGTGTAATTGTGTCAGCTTTTGTTCTCGGCTAATTAGTTGATTTTGTACGAACGTAATACATACGAGACCACGACACGTGTAATTTACATGTGACCTAAAAATATAGATCTGTTTGATGACGCGTTGATAAAGTTAATAAATGTTTACATGTGTAAATTTAACACTTTCTGTTTTTTCAGATCATTTTTTATGAGAATATCTGAGGAATAAATAAAAAAATGATCTCAATGGTTGGAATATTCTCGTTAGTTTTGTTACGATACTTTTAATGATACAATACCTGGTTTTGCTATTTATTTGTAATTACGTACGGAGACAAAATGCCAGAGTGTCAGAATTAAAGTTAAGATACATAAATTTCATCTGACCACAAATATTACTTAATAGTGATTCAGACACTTTGCGTCATTACACAATATTTACATTATTTTTTGGTTAAAACTCTTTTAAATTTTAAAGCTACTGTTTTTACAAGCTTTCACTAGAAATTCAGTATTAGTTGATTTTGAAAACAAATCATACTATACAGCCTATCATGATTCTTTTAAGTTGGAGTGAAGGGAAACTAAAAAAATTTGAAAATAGAAATGGCTCACTTTATTGATTGTATGATGGAGTAGTAGTAAAAAAATATAGGTCGAATAGAAAATTCGTGTACATAAAGAGGAGGGTCAAAACAAAAATTCTTTGCTTATTCTGAGGGCTGTTCACTATAGTGATGGTTTGATTTAAAAGTGAAGAAAGTACCGCCCTTCTATTACCTTCCCAAGTCTCATTAGACTGACTACTTCGTGTGATTTTTCAAAGCAAGTTGGTTCTTGACTCCTTTTGCTCTCTGGCACTGCTCACCTACTTGGCGATGGTAAAGGTACTATTCATAGATATTTTCGGGAAAGATGAAAGGCACGTGTGTGCGAGTGCTTTGATGATTTTTTGCTCGTTTACGTGGAAGAGTTCAGTAAATTTTTTTTTTCTTTTTCGGAAAACCTTTTTGGTGAAAATAGCAATGCCAAAAGTGCTGGACCGAAAAAAATAACAATTCGAAGGGAGACGTTTGGAGAGATTAAATAGAAAGACGAAATTTGAAAAGTGATTAAAAAAGTTTTTCGAGCTGCTGGAGAGGTTTAATTACTTATAGATCGAAACAAACAGTTCAGTGAGTTCAGTGGAAATCCAACGTGGCCACAAAATACAACGGAGTTTTAATTAAATTTCTAGCTAAAATCGTTTACTTTGTTTGGCGATTTTTGCTCCAAAATTCTAGCATCGAGTGGACAGATACTCGTTTGGACGATGAAAATTGGACGAAACTCGATGATTTATTAAAATCATTAATTCAACAGCAATATTTTTGCCGTCACTTATAACGAATTGCACGGGACGGGGGGTGCGAATTTAATCAGTCGTGAAAACATCACGCAAAGCCAGAAATACTCTTCATTTATACCGTTCAAAGTAAAAAGATGAAATATTCAAAAAACAAATGTACACTTGAATTAAATTACGAGGATCTTGTTTCAGAAGTTTATTCAGTAGTATAATTATAACGTGGTGGATTATTGTAAATTATTTAAAAATTATTTAAAACGCTTGATAGCTTACAGTGAAATTGAATGGTTAGTAATGCGTTTTAACGCAAAATTAAACTGAGAAAATGTCAATTTCTGTAATTTAGATTTTCCAAAGTTTATGGTTAAAGACCGAATGGAAAATTATCATTACAAACGTTAGATACCCTCGAGATGTTGATAAAGGAAACCGTTTTCTAAAATCGCCTTTCTGCTATCATTTCCATTGGAGCTTGAAAGCTTAAAAAAGAAAGGAAGAGAAAAGAAAAAAGCCAACGCAATTTCGCTTCTTTTCGAGTGGCAATCCTTTGGAATTTCTCCAGCCGAAAATTCAGCTGGCGTGCCCCGATGTCGATGCCACTGTTACCACTACCACCCCCTATCACCGCCGCTGTTGCTGTACTGCCAGGCGAACCGAAAAGCTTCTATGCTCCTCTCCTTTGATCGAACCCTGGTCGCATTGTCCTCGGCGATAATGGCCTAGTGGGTACACAGTAGGAGAAAGAGGGTCAGCTCGGAGGCACTCTATGCTTAACTTGCGTTAAATGAGGAAACAAATCCCATTTCAGGAAAACCTGGGAAAATCAATGGAATGGCTTTGTAGAGGAGTAGGTCTCGTGCTCTCCCGTTTTGTCTCTTTTTCGCCGCTAAAGGAAGAAAAGCACTTACAACGCAATATTGACAACGTGAACAACAAATCGAAATTGGTTTTCGATCCTCCCTTTGGACTTAATTCTCCCTTTATTGACACAACTTTATTTTCCGTTTCGTAGTGAAAAAAAGGTCTGCTAAATATTGACAATCGTTACAATTAATGAAACTTAACAAAAATGTCAATTTTTTTTCTTGGATAATCTTTTCCTATTGGTTATTGGAATATATCGATGCTCCACTGATCAGCTGGTAGCTTAGCTCTCTGATATGACAGCAAAGGTAAAAACATCATACAATAAATTTATAAATATACAAGAGACAAGACACATGCGATACACGTACCATAAAACAACCAATGTATGAAACAAAAGTTGTACTCCACTAAATACGTAAATAAAAAAGAATAGTTTTTGAGTCAAATTAATTTACAAAGTTACAAAACCAAGGCATGTTGTGCATTTCCTAGAATGATTCAATATACAATGAGCTCTTTAAATATTGCAGTTGTTCAGTTTGTGTGGACGTTTTCGTTGATTATAATAATCTCGAAACCATAATGAACCTGTACATTATTTATTGCAGCTATAACTAAAAGTTGATTATTTTTGGTTGTGTTGTGCTTGATTTTTTAAAATAATGCTCAAGTTTGATAATGTTTTTATATTATGTTACTAGTTAAACTGTCATTTTTCATAAAACGTCGAATGGATGTTTAACGAAAAAAGTACATTCACTTATGCGGTATTAATTATCGTTCAATTGATAAAAAACGCACTAAAACTTAAGAGGGAGCCAACAACCCACATGAGCCTGTTATGAGAAACGGAGAAACAAATCCTACTTATAAATCAAACAATGAGATTAAATTGCATATCGTGTTACGGTGGTAATGGTATCATTACACGGAGAAACCTTTTTACAGTCCAATTTCCGATAATAATGCCCCGGTAAATCGTTACTAATTCACTAGAGACTGACACCCCACCGCTCCTGCTGTGCTCGGACCACGGGTGGATACATGGGTAAACACGTACATTACAACGAGACGTATGGTGGCTGCTGTACTACGGTGAAAGCACGCAGGTGGCAAGCGCTGGTATGTTATATATGATGTAATGCAGGGTGCCAAGCAACGTATTACGATACCGTTGCTTCTGACCTTCAAGAACAATTGAATTACATGCGGCTATGGTTAATTAAAAAAACTTGGTGTGCTTTATTTTTAGGGGTGATTGCCTATTATCATGGAATTTATTTATTTATTGTTACACATAGACAAAGACAAGATGGGATCATCTACCTGAAAGTGAAGTGTCTGCTTATTTTGACGGATTTTTGTCTCAAGATATTTTGCGTGTAAAATGCACTACGAGCTTAGATAACGCGAAAGCTAAAACTTTGTTATTCGCTATATCCATACTACGTGATGTATGTTTCTAAATCACGGTACACGTGTGAAAGATAAACGAACGAAGGAACGCATGGAAAACAAATAAAAGTACAGATAACAACAAGCGATAGCTGGCTTTTATACATCGGCGATTGAACTGGCGTTTGCAATTGATTGAAAAGCAACTCTTTTTTTATCGTTTGGGTCGTTTAGGTGTGCTCAGCAACGTTTTAGCCTATCTGCGCTTTATATCGGAACAATACGGTCGATTTAGTATTTTACTCGTTTTAGTTTTCATCAGGAAATAAAACGTCTGAAAAAGTACGTTTAGAAATTTGTACGATCACGCATCGGTTATAATAACAGAAAGTACAATAATAAGTTGAATCATATTAATTTCACACGTATGAATAAGTCAAAATTATTTTCATGCAGCTTTAATCGAAAAAAAATCAGCTCAGACCATCATGAATACATGGATTTTTAAGCTGGAAAGAGAAAAAAGAAAAAATTCAAAGAGAGGATATGAGCTACTCATCGACGCCCACTGGTACAATCTGAGATTCAAAGCCAGCTCTATAATTCCGCTTTTTGCGTTGATACCTCCAATTAAAAAATTACCAAAACGTGCTCAGCAACGTACACGTAATGTGCGTGTGACGTATAAATCCATACGAAAGATCTATGACGAGCAATACGCACACACAATGTATACGCAAGTTCACCCATTTGGTTGCATGTATTCGCGTGTACAGAGAAGAGGACCAGAGTTGAGACTCGGATCTTATAGTCGAGACTTGCTTTCAATTAGGGATGATTAAAGCATTAGGTGAACGAGCAACCAGCTCACACGTGCTATGGCCACCGTATTCACAGACATAATCCCCGTCAATTTCTCCTGCAGTCTCTCGGAAACAAGTGTATGAAGAGAGAGAGAGAGAGAGAGAGAGAGAGAGAGAGAGAGAGAGAGAGAGAGAGAGAGAGAGATGGGTGACACAAACATACTGTCTCACACGTTTGCATCTATTTCAATTGTACTTAACATAAAAAAAAACATCCACGTGTGCTCATGCAAATCCAATTGTACTTATTAGTGATGATGATGATAATGTTCGTGTACGTTCAGACAGCAGCCGATGTTGAGTACTTGACTTTATTGATGCACACATACATCATGATTCTTTTTTGTGTTCGTGAACATGGTAAATATTACCATTACAGTCAATTCTCGTGAAACCTTTCAAACTTCCCGTTGATTCATCTGTTAACTGGCTAAGGGCACATGGGAACCACAAATAGTAACTGTCACGCATTGTCGTCGAAGGTCCATTCTATAGATGCTTTACGTCTAACATTAACTTTATATTCGGAAAAATATCTATGAATTCGTCTTCAGTTAGTTTGGAAGTGTTGAATTTCATAATTTTTCAAAGTCACACATGTTTCTCTTTAAAATCTGACAAAAACTTAGTTTTAGTAATGCTTCAAGGTTTATCAAGGTGACCTCAATAAAATGAAAAAAAATGTAGTTTTAGAAAGTATAAGTTATTTGGTATTTGCAGATCTGCATGCAAAAAGGTAATCCACCGTCGGCCTCCAAGTTTCAAAGAAATCGTCTCCATCCGTTGCACTCCAAGTTACCAGCAGTTTGACAAAGTTGTGTCGTTCTTAGAGTTGGACGAACTCTGAGAGTCTTGTATGCGTGCATACATGTTAGTAGCTGTTAGTACTGTACGTGTATAAAAGTGGTGATAAAACATTGAAAATTAGGAGGAAAATTTGATCCTCACACTGCGACCTTCGCCTTCGTCTCTCTTTCTCTTCCTTTCGTTTTGTACGACTCGTCATGTTAGGGTTAAATTTCAATGTTCTTCAGCATTGAATTTTAATTGCGGTTTTTAACGAGACTTATAGAGGATATAAATAAAGAATACTCTCATCAGAACGCAAAGGTGATTCTTTTCACATTTTGGTGTTACCAGGAAAACATTTGAGCCTTTTAATCGAGTGAGAAAAAAAAAAATTCACCTGGAAACCAGAGAACTCAACAGAAAATTGATTTAAGAAGTTTGGCAAAGAAAATAAAGAATCTCGCAGTTAGGAAATTAATTAAGGTCGGAGGAGTGAGGGCATAACTTCTCGATTAAAAATCGGAGAAATGGTGCGGCCTGCAATTTATTGCCACCCGCAGATTTCCGGTTAAATGAATCTTGAACTTTTTGGCAGAGAAAAATTTTTAACTCTCACTTCCTCGGCTAAAAAACGTAGCTCCCACTGGCTCAGGTGTGTAAAATTTTCTATCTTCTTCTTTAATTTCTTGACAAAATTCTCTAATTACCGTGCAAGTACATTTTATACCGTGATGCGAGTAACCTTTTTCGGAACAATAAGTACTTTTTAATCGATACAATGTGCTGTGAGTGAACATGTGGATGTAAAAATTAATTTTTTTAGTTAAAGTTCAGAAAATTATGTATTTTGTAACATTGAAACTTGGAAGTCCGTATAAAAATGAGTATTAACTTTTATGTTAATACGATTCCTAATAATTCAAAGAAATTACGTCACCTTAAGAAAAATTCTTTTTGAAAAGATTCTTGGATCTGTTGGTTACCGAGTATTGAAGTATCATCGACGATTAAAATTACAATACCTACATAGTGACAACCTTTTATTTTGTGCTCTCAGAAATGGCCTCAGGTAAATAACTACCCTACAACGTAAGCTCTGTGACCTCCGAGCATTTAACCTCGTAACCATAAAACAACCGAGACTTTAACCTCATGAATGAGAGCTTTTAACTGTATGATCTGGGACACAGTTAGTTTTAAATTAATTATGTTTATTAATGTTAATTTTTTATTCGTGTGAAAAATTTTGCCTTCAAATAATGTGGTTAAAGGCTCTAGTGTTACATGGTTATGGCGTTCAAGACTCTTGGATTACAGAATTGTGGAATTATATATGTTCTGTGATTACAGGATTACGGGGGTTAAAGGCTCTAATCTAGGGTTACAGGATTGCGAGGTTATACAGTCATAGTCTTCAAAATAATGATACATCACTTGCATCACTCAGTTTTTTTTTACGTGCTCTGGCTCACGATAAGAAATTTTAATTCCAACGAAACACTAACATACAAACCCCACCGTATTTAAAACTGCTGACTTAATACCTACTTTGAAAAATGCGATGATATATAATACTAAGTATGTAGAAGTGCACGATACCTGTAACTACGTGATCAGTTGAATAAATCCGAAGCAAATACCATAGATGGTAGTCTACTTGATACCAAAAAAATACTTGTTTTTTTTTCATCATTCAACAGAAGCTCAAGGGGCATGGGTGGGTAGAAGAAGGAGTTGCTTGAACGATTTCACGTTGAATAGAATGGGAAAGTAAGGCAGAAACCTTGGCCTAGCCAACCGAAAAAGCCCTTCTTGGACCTAATGAGTCGTTGTAAAAGCTTTTTTGTCCTTAGGGAACAGGAACACGTCCCGTTTTTCCTACCCTGAGGAAAGATAAGAAAAAAAAAAAAAAAAAGAAAATCTAGATAACTGATTTGTCAATCGAATCTATTATTTCAGTCATAGTCAGTAATTTTATTACTGACCAGTCTTACACCCCTTGATGTTTTTGTTTGCTCGCTCAGCCGGACGTTGTTTCCCGTTTTTCAGCAGAAACGGTTGATTGATTGATTTATAATTTTTTACAATACTTTTTCACAAATTATTTGCACGGAAAGAGAATACATGTTGAATTATGAGTTTTTCAATAAAATAAATTTGTTAAAACGTTTTCAAAAAAACAAAGGAAAAACATAAACAACAGAATTGTGTGAAATAAAACGCAAAATTTGAGCTTTTTTAAATCAACGAAGCGAGGCTCGAAAACTCGTGAATATAATTCCCGTGTATTGTTACACCACTGGTCCACGTGCGCGCATACATAGACACAAAAGCGCTCTTTGCACGGGAAAAATCGCAGATAAAATTGCGAGCGATATTAACGTGTTCAGTTACAAGTGGCACCGCATGCTATCGCGTATACACGTATAGCATGTACTGCACGTGAAGTCGTACAGCGCTTAAAATCTACTTGTCGTACCGGCTGCTCTGGTCTGTCCTACGTACATACCGTTTATTTGAAAACTGAATTTCAATTTGAATTTCATTGAATTTCATACTCCTGCACGCTGCTGTGTTTTATACTTGGGATTTTTTTGCCAAAAATCGAATTTCACCGCGTCGCTTTTGCAAAAATAAAAAAGTCATAAATACGGACGGAAAAAATGGAGAAACTAAGCCAGCACCAATGTGAAACCTTATTGCGTTAAAAATATGTTCACAAACATAGAGACATTTTGTTTTGTTTTTTATTTATCTTCTATTTTTCATTCTACATTTTTAGTTTTTTCGAACCAAAAACTAAAAAAGACTGAAATATTTTCAGTCCTGGAACGGAGAAAAAGAAGGGCAACTTATTTTGCTAATGAAATTGAAAGCAGCGCTCATTTTGGCCAGCAAAATTAGATCACTTAGCTTTCAAAAAAACATTGACTGCGAGTTAAGCAAAGTAGGCCAACGAGCTGTGGGAAGAGAAAAAGCTTAAACACAGGGTTGTACTGAAATTTTCAATTCGAGCCGTGGAATTTATCATACAATGGAGCTCTGGTTAAATGTATTATTTTTATAACGAGTTTGCTTATTAGCCTATAGTTTTGCGATGCCCCCTCAATTTTCAATATACCTTACCAGCTTTTTGAACACTATTAAAAACTATACATATTTTGTTTGTAGTAAACAAAAATTTAAAAAGTGATCCCTAATGTGATCATTTTAGAGGTCTTTTAATGAAAAGCTCAACTAATGACGATGTCATGACTCATCATGCTATCAGCTTATATGGTGAACATAAGATACCTTGAAGAAAATATTGAGAAACTTTCTTTTTTTTTTGTACGACACATAAGATAGATTTATTTTTTTCAAAGACAATGCGAAATTAAAAAAAAAAGATTATTACTGCATGCCATTTACATCTTAACAGATAATAAGATTCATTCGCTTCAAATGTCGATTTCATCTCACTAATGCCAAGATCACGAGTCTCTACTCGTCACCCTTACTTTACCCCCAACCTTTTGTCCTTGGAGGACTAATTCATTGAACAAATCAAAGTAAATGATTTCCTTCCCACCTCCGTATCCCAGAAATCCCTGGAGGTCCAACTTCGTGTAATCCAATTTTTTACGAAAAAAAAAAAAAAAAATGGGAAAGAGAGACACTGAAAAAAAAAACAATCCCTTAAAAAAAGGAGGAAACGAAAACCTAGTGATACGGTAACAGGACACAAAAGACAAACGAGTGGCAAAATAAGGGTCAAAAAAGGTTGACACGAGCCATCACTCGAAACATTTCATTTCTAAGCGTCATCCTTCTTCGTCCCTCTGTATTCCCCTCGTAAGGGTAACCTCCGACCCTAAAACTCTGTCCAAGAATAACACAAAATAAACACTTTAGCAAATGTGCTACATAGCAAAATAAACGTCACGAACCTATAGGATACATACAGAAAGAGAGAGGGAGAGAGAGAGAAAGAGAGGGACGCAGGGCGTGGTAGACAAATTGCATCATCGGGAATAGCACCCCAGCACACATCCATCCACCTAAACACGCATGTTTACACATACAGCCGTAAGTTAATAGGGGGGGGGGGTAGTGGGGTGGATCCGCATCCCGTACAATCAGAGGCCATTTATCAAGTGCGTATCGAGGAAGTCTGTCTCTCTTCCCCGTTGCCAGTCTTCTAGCTTTTACTCGTATAGTCGTCACCGACGATGATGAAAACCCCGCGTTTGGCCCCCTTTCGTCAGTGCTCGACTAATCTATCGGCTCTCTCGAATTTAGTTGACCATCTTTTCATCTCCCTCTGACTCACTGTTTTAACACGACGTGCACGTTAATGCACATCTCGCAACTTTTAGGAAATCATCTGTAAGATGGATTGTATTGGTGCCAAAGTGGTGGTGTTAAAGATGTGATTAATCAATACGTAGATATAAATGTATTGGTTTGGGTATATGTGATGCGATTGTCACACTTAAGTGGGCGATTTTCGTTGTTTTGTTCTTAGAGAATATGTCACTCAACCTACAAGTAGGCATATATATACATTTTGTTGTTTGTACGTGATTTAACTAGTGTATAGTATAGTGTCGATTTTTATAGCTTATTAAAATGGTACTTATGAAGTGTAAGAGAAAATTATGGATTTTACCATTTATAATTACAAATACGTAATGATACGATACGTTTCACTTCTGAATCATTAAATTTCATCATTTAATCATTAATATCTACCGTACCATGCATTAATTTTGTTGTTGTTGTTATTTCTGATCCAAATGAAAATAAAACTCGTGATCTTACCAATCTGAAATCGCTTTCCACTAGGAATCCCGTAAACAAAAACAATAAAACAACATCAACGACTTGGTCCCTTGAACACACGCATTCCCGAACGATGCTTATTACGTCAACAATGGCAAAAGAGCACAGAAATAACGTGCACCCCGAACTCAAGCCGCAACAGAAAACTTTGCTTTTCCCCACTTTTTCCTATCTCTGTTTTATCCCTTGGTTGGACAACCGCGAGAGAGAAAGAATCACAAAGCGATAAAAAGAAAAAAAAAAAAAAAATGAAAGCAGAAACACCCGGGGAAAAAAGTAGAAAGTAGAGCGCTCCTTGTGGTGCGCAAGTAGTGGTACACAACACGTCGGAGGTCGTCCCCCAATGCGAATGTCTCATGTGCGGAAGTTTTATAGGAAATTCGCTGATTTATGGCTCCGGTGACTCGGGGCCATTGATGGCCTTTTCTTTTTTCTGGGTGTAATTCCGCTTCCGTATCTCCTCCTGCATGTATCTCGTTTCTCCCTGTCTCACCCTCTTTACGCACGTACACCGGGTACACGGTAATGCACTGCGCTCTCGTGGACTTATTTATTTGAAATTCTTTTAAATATTTTACTTTTCATCGATTGCATTGGGCAATGCGAGTATAGGCGCAACGAACGTGTAATATCGGAGGCAAGGGAGGAGGGATAATTTGACATACGAGTATCGATCGATGCTGTTGTGGGTCCGTGGGTTAAAGGATTACCCGGGACGTGTGACGACAGCGCGTGATAATTGTTTGAAATTAGTTGGGGGAAGCTCGATTGGATCGTTGAGTGTTTCGATAAATATTGTTACGATGCTCGAGGTAGATTAAATGCCTCTGGCGTAGAAATGAGGTAGAGAGAGATAGAGATTAAAATAGAAAAACGAAGTGTTGAAATGATGTTTACTGCGTTATTGAGAAATTCTTTGGTTGACTTTTGATGAAAAAAAAAAGAAGACAATATTCATGAGATTGCAGTAACATCCTTATGATAACTAAATAAATTCAGTCCCTCCATGTCTTTCGAGACTTCCCCACTTTGAAAAATGCAAGACAGAGTACTCGCGAAAAGTCAAAGATTTTTGTCATAATCTGACTATTGCACGAGCAATAATTTGCCGTCAAACGATGGCAATAAAAGAAAGAAGGATAGGAAAAAAAGTGGGAGTATATTTTTTAAAAGAAAGGCAGTGAAATAAACGTAAAAGCAGCAGGAGCCAAACTGCAATAATGATAATGATCGTAGTAGTAGTAGTAGTATAGTGCCTATAATTGTACATGTATATATACTGGGTGCGCGAGGGCGTTTTACGAGTTCGCGAACGGCGTTTACGGTCGCCTGCATATCGCTTGGAAATATCACCACACTCACCCCCAAGCCGCACAACACCTGCCCACCTTGCCCCTTACCTCGTTAATAATAACAAAACAACAACAACAATAGCAGCCCATACATATATGGCTTTCCATTTCGCTCACGCGCGTGTCCGTCTATCTCCATCTGCTTGCCGTTGTTGTATACATCGCACGGTCGGTCGACTAAACCTAATGCTTCGATAGCTATTCCCCCCCCCCTAGCTTCTCCCTCTTGCCATTTTACACTGAGCAGCAGTGGGTAGTTCGACGAATTTCTTGTCGTCGCGACGAGTTCACCGCGTGTGTCGCCCGTGCGCCGGCCATTGCTGCGGGTGGGTGATCGAAGAGGAGGGCACAGGAGAGGAAACGAGATCAATCGCGATTCGCATTCGCCTAGAGCTTGGGCTGGCCATTGGCCCTCTCTTTCTCGTGCACAAGCTCGTGGCTATTCTTAAATGTCAGAGGCACTGGCACCGACATGACTGCCAATCTTTTTCCCTCTCTCTGTGTGTGTGTGTGTGTACATGTATATGTGACTTCAATTTTATTGCTCGATGTGAGATTTTTTCCATCAATACATTTTCTTTTTTTTTTTTTTCAACTTTGAGCAAAACATTTAAAGAGAGCGTGGGAAAAGGAACAAAAATCAGTGAATGGAGGAATGAAGCTCAGAGCGTTTGATTGGAATCATGTGGATTTAAAAGCATTTTTTTGCAATATCTCCATTTTGTTGTGCAGTATTTTTGTAATAATTTACGTGAAGCTATCAACAATTTAATTTAGAGTAGGCAGGCACGATGTAGCCAGCAATATCACAGGGAGACATTTCATCAAATGGAATCTTCGAGAACGACAAAGTAAAGAATGCAAGTGTAAATGAAGGAGGTTACTCGAGAAGAGAGACACGAGGAAAATATAAAAAGACGAAGCCATATAGTGGAAGAGAAGATTAGCAAAGTGACAAAGAGCAAAAATAAATAAGATTTCGAGAGATTCGGGAGATATTCGTAGGTAGCAGGGTGTGAAGTGGGGGGGGGGAAGGAGGTTTGAGAGAGGATGAAGGATCGGGAGAGTCGGAGAAAAAGTTTTGGCGGAAAAAAGTGTAAAAGATAAGGCGGGAGGCGATTCGTGACGGCAAAAAGAGAACGCGGGAGAAAGAGTGGGAAAAATCGCTACGTCACACGCCGAGCGGGAAAGAAAGGGAGAGAGCCAATGAAACGAAAGAAAGAGGACTTTGGCGCTGATTTATGTCCTTTCGCTTCGTGTACATCCATTCTCTTTTCACTGCCAACGAGTTGTATTAATACGGAATTTAAATAAAAGTAAACTCGATGGAAGCAGTAATTAAGATTTTTTTTTTTTTTTTTTTTTTTTATCAAGTATTCATCATGTTTGAAACGTAATGATATCACGAAAGGACGTCTCCCAATCGAGAGACTTCCTATACGTATATTCATACGATACTCAAACAAAGGTATTGTAATATTACATCATAAATGATGACCTGAAGCCTAACACACGAGGTACCTTCAGCTCGCAAGAGTTTGTTCACCGTGTGCTGACAATCTGCGGGTGTGCTTTGCTTCTTTAAATTTGAAATGATCAACTAGATGAGCAGGAATTCCCGTCTCTAAAACGTCTGTTGTCAACACTTTATGGAGGAATCTACTGGAGTGAGCCAACACATTATGCCCTTTGTAAAAGTGTGTAATGCGATTAGACTTGCTTGGAATATGAACAATTTCAATACGATCGATGGAATCAGCTTTTTTTGAAAAAACTCTTGTGTAGCTATTATCTCAACTGCATACTCTAGCTGTTATGAGATGTATAACGAAAAGCACCTCTTCCACTAACCATCTTAACTCATTTGAATGTTATTGGAAGGAAACCTATTGAAGGTCCATATATCATCCGGGTAAGTTGACTACTTGTTTTAAAAATTCAAAAAATGGTATTTGGGCATCCTTAGTATGTACTGTCAAAAAAAGCTCGAGAAAACAAAAATCTCGATGTAAATTTTTGATGGAGTTGGAGCCCACAAATCCCTTGAGTCTTTACAGCCAGGAAGCCATAGTACGCTAATTACTTGGGCCATCTGGAAGAAGGAAAGCAAACACGTAATAAATAATAAAATAGAGTTTTTGCTATAAAGCTATGACCAAATTATATGCTTAGGCGAGAGGGAAAGAGAGACACAGATGCAATAAAAAGGAAAATTAAAAAAAAAAGAAAAAAAAAAAAGGGAAATAACGCCAGGAGACAAAAGCAAAGCGTGGAATGAGTAGTTGGGTCGGGAGAGGTGGTGAGGCAGAAGAGAAGAAAAATAAGAGGTAGGAAAGAGAAATTGCATAACTGTGCCATAAAGATCGCAAAAAGTGTGCTCATCAATCATCGGCTGTGTTTGTGTGCGCGACGTGGGCGTGCGAGCGCTAAAATAGCATCATGCGGGCCAGTGTAATTTGCCGGTTTCCAAAGACGACCTGGAGAACTTAAGGAAAACGTTGGAAGGAAAAAAGGAAAATTTACGAGAAGCAAAGGTGGGACGAGGTAATGCAGGGGAGGGGTTTTTATACTTAATTACAAGTCCACCACCCTCTTTGGTGACGTATATGCTCATTGTGATTACCGCGGGCGCGAACGGCTGTATGATTTTCCGCCCTAATGCGCTTTGCTGTACACTGACGCTAATGTCACTAAGATGGCTTTCAATGATTTAGTGAAATTTTCCTATAGGGTGGTAACTCCATTGAACCTTATAATTTATATTATACTTTTTCCAGGAAAACAGAATAGCTACCCCCTTGGATTCATTGACAACTAGTCTCGAGATGCTGAAATAGTAGTGGACGGTTAAGTGGCGCTCGTTGAGACGAGTGAAGCCCTTGACAGTAACATCATCAGTGTATCCACGCAAGTGTTGATGCCTTTTCACTCAGGAATTGATAGTAGAAGGGGTTAAATAAAAGTAGTAAATATTACTAGGATTGATTTTTTTCAATAATTTCCTTACACGTTGCTTAAGATTGGCATGATCCTTTGACTTAGCTAGTCTAGTATTATATATACCTCATTGGGATCGAGATTTAAATTCAATATTGTATTCGTTTTCCTACTATCAAATATACGTGGATGAATGATTTGCTACGTCTTATCAAAAACGTAATGATTACAATATGTTTAATTGAAATAAGTGGTGTATGTCCATAGAGCAGGGGCGTAGAAGTAGGCAAACACCAAAATATAATAATAACAGGACAAACACCTTCTTGTCTAACTCATTCTTGCCTTTTTTATCTTTTTTTCCTTTAACCAGCGTTTTTTGCTCTTCTATTTTCTGAATTCTCGCAGTATTAGATTATTCAACGTGGAAGAGGTCCCTCAAAATCAAAGCAATTGTATCAAAAAAATTGAAAGTCAATCTAATTGGAGCGTAAAAGCTCCGCTTCAATGTAGTTTTTAAAGGATAGGACTGGATTTTGATTCAATGACAGGTACCTACATAAGTGTGTGAATGCTACGGACCGAGGATTATTAAAAAGCAATCTTGTCCAGATTGCCGTTTCGGAGTAAATGATATAGAAATTAGGTAATTTTATTATCCTTCGATCACTTGGTTGAATGATTGTGTCAGCCAAATCCAGGTCAGCAGGTGATGGTCAAAATTAACCGGTACTCTGAAAGTGACGAGAAAAATTGAGAAAAAACCCCTTTGGTCGTGGGACAAAGTGAGAACGTGATAATTCAAAACTGCGATGGAAAGTACAGCCAACTGTACTAGAGGATCAGAAGAAGGATGGGCGTATAATAAAGCAGAGAAGGGGAAAAGAGAAACTGGAGGAAATAGAACGAAAAGTTTTTCACTCTATGTCCACGGGCGAGCGAAAGAGCTCGAAGGAAAAATAAAAAGAGGAAACGTGCCAAGGGTAGTTACAAAAGAATCCAAGTACCGCGGTGTGCTGGCTAAGAAGAAGAAAAAGAGGTAAAGGAAAGAGAAATGTGACCTTCCATTTCATGAAACGAAGACATCGTGTCTTTTATAAAATTAGAGCTCTGTACGCCTCCACTGCCTTACTAGCTCTAAAATACACATTGTTGCACGAGAGACGAGGAAAGGGATAGTTGATTACGATATAAGAGAGGGTCGTACAATAAGCTTACAAAAAAAGTTCATCTTAATACATGAGAAAATGAGAGAGAGGAACAGCTTCGTAGGGTAAGACGAAAAGGTTATAAGTAAGAGCAAAGAAACGTTGTTTCACTCCTTGGTTCTCCATCTCTTGCAACGTTTTCTTTTTTTTTCTACTTATCCATATACGTGTCCTTAACAACGGAAGTAGTCATTTCAAACCTGAGAGCCGATTCAGGGATCGCTACTGTCTGTATGTTGTATAAGTGTGAACTGGGCTAAAATTATTTTTCAATTCGACTGAATTTTTTTTTTTTAAGTTTATTTGTTTTCCTTCCAAGCTTACTTCTTGTATTTCTAGTACTTGTGTCTGCTCGCGAGTTGGTGCAACCGATTTCGCAGAGCTGGACTGGACGTTGCAGAAGAGAAGGTGGAGAAGAAGGAGATAAATGCCAACACTAGACTGGCCGGAGAGGCTGTATAACTCTATTGCTTCCTATCCGTCTCCACGAATCGCACCATTTGTCGTCTTTCCTCTGTATCTCTTCTCCTTTTTTTTTTTTTTTTTTTTTTTGCTGCTGCACACGTGTCCTGGATCGTTTCCTTGGCTGTTTAATACTCAATAGTTTAGATCGGATTTAATATACTCTTGTAGAGTTATTAACTGGAAATTTTTTTTCTATATCATGCTAGTGTTGAGTTAATCTTGGTAATGAGGGATAGGAATTCGTTCAATAATTCGTATAATGTATGACTGTTAAAGACGGATTATTAAGACAAAAAAAATAAAAGAACATGGTTGGTTATACATGGGTAGTACATTATTCAACGCTACGTTTACTGTAGAAAAAAAAATTATTGTATTTTTTAAAAAGAAAAGGTTACTTAATTTATATTAAGTAAAATATTTACCAAGAACCAGATAGACTCTGTCTCATGCTTTTAGTCACACAAAGAAAGGATAATGAAGCAAACTAATGTTATAAAGCCCTTACCTTAATGGAAACATAATTTATGTAAGAGTAAAGAGGGTATGCCATTTCGAATTCAGACCAAACTTTATTGTCAATTCCAGGTCATTGAAATTTTTTCACAAATTCCTTGTCAATTTTTCGGGCACTCTCAATTGGGACTTTCACTGCTTGTTAAAGATCAAGTGCAACATTCCTGTTCATTTTTAGTTTATTAAAATTCCTTGGAACCAACTACAAAGTTAAAATAGAAAAGATTTTCTCGAAAAATACATGAAAAAAAAATTCAAGTTAAATATTATAAAATCGTAAACGGTTGATCATCATCTGTAGCTTTTGAGTAATGTTTAGTCTTCATGCCGGAGTACAAACGTACATAATGGAGTACAATAATTGACATGTCTTTTTTGAAGTTAACTAAAAAATGTTGCCTTACCAACTTGTAAATAAAAACAGAATAGCTTCAAAATTTTCAAAAAATTAAAAAGTATAATATTGATGTTTAACATTGATTCAACTTAACAGTATACTACTTCTTGTAAATAATTCCTGTCATTTGATTGGAAAAATGCAGTTTTAATTATTGTTTGTTTAAAAGTTATCACCATTGAATGAGAATTAGAAGAATCTTAATCTGCATTCACAATCACTATGGTGGGTACAACTTTTCCATCTCCGTTTTCATCTAATGGATAAACAAAGCCAAATCACGTCAGCTAGAAGCTAAAAAAATAAAGTTAAGGGAGAACCAAAAAAATGAGGATAAATGCAAGATCTACGGAAATAAGTACAAACAGCTAGACAAGAATGAAGTGTCTCAAAGACAGATATATAAGTAAAACTCGCCAAGTCGTCTTGTTGCAACGCTAGCGAATTCGTACGCACGTCTTATTGGTGTAGGTACAGTCACTGCCATACTGTGCTTACAAAAAAAAAAAAAGAAGAAAAAAAATGGTTGGTAGGGAAATTTGAATAATCGACGTTGGAATTGCCAGCTCTTTGTTCATGGGCGGCTGCCGTGTCTTTCTATTACCCAACTCCCATTCGTTTTTACGTTGAAGAAAGTTGTTCCCATTTTCTCGCCTGAAAAATCGAATCCACGATGGTCATTAGATAGCCATCAACGATAAGAGTTAGTGTTATTGCGTCCGGAAATATTTTCTCCTCCCTCTTTTCCATACCTTCCTTTCATACCACAAGACGCGAACATTGTTTCCAAATTTTATTGGCTGTACAGAGATGTAGTGGTTTTCAATGATAATTTTCATTTTAAAGCTCATTACATCGCACTTTCGCCATATGTATGTGTAACATTAACTTGTGTCATTAGGGTTGTTAAATTTATTCTAGCTCAAATACGCGTTGCAATAATTTATTATTGTACTCTTGGCGTATATACTTGCACAAATGAGGATATTGGAAAAATACGGGTAGGTAAGTATTTCGCGGTTGTATTGATTGAATTAAAATTTTTTTTTTATACAAATACTCTGTACAAATGTAACAGAATAGTTAGTTTCTTGTTGGTTTGAGTTCACTTCTTAGCCCGTAAAAACTTTCTAACAAGAGTTATACTCTTATCAAAACAAGTATTTACTTAACTTGCTTCATAAATTATACAACGCGCAAAGAAATTTCATGCAGTTGAAAATTTTTTTTCCACACTTTCGAACTACTACTGATGAATCCTCCCTACTTGTTTAAACTGTTTAATCAAAACATTGCAGTTAATATGCATACCGTTATTTGAAGTTACAATAATTCTACGTTTGTGGTACTATGTTTATTTATCTGTTTATTAACTTGTACATGAACATTTCAAAATGTACAGATCGACATACTGGAGCAATCATGCTAATACAGAATAACATACAGTTCCTTTCACTGGAAAAAGTAAATGATTGTTTCAAACACTGACCACATGTAGTATTTCCTTTAACCGAATACATTTGATAATACGATGAACACCTCCAATTTCAATCACTAATATGACATTTTAATATGTGTGGTAAGTCGATAGGCTTATGATACGTACCGGTACATTTAATAGCCAAAAGTCTTTTATTCTCTCTTTTCATTTCTCTAGAAAGGTACAAAAAGCCCCTTCAATCCGCGATCATTTCATGCTATCGCCTGCGCGTTTTATCCCTGTGAGATTAATCGGCTTTCATTTATCGTTGTCGTTGCTCCTGTCAGGCCGAAGGGACATTCGTTGGATCTGCGTTTTTCACTGTGGACTCGATTGTTTGAGATAAGTGGTTATCAGCGAATTGTGTACGCGTGTACGTGTTGACACGATAAGGATAAGAAAATCTTTCAAATCATTAAAACTATGTCGATTATGTCAACAGAGAAATTGATTTGGATTAGGGATAGAATTTTTATTTGAAGGTTTAGCTAGTTGTCATTGTTACGTAATGAAATTTTTGCAACTTTGATACTTTTTTTCAACTTTGGATGTTTCCTGGTTATGAAAAATATTGTTCTACACAGGGTTAGTACAGAGATCCAGTATTTGCCACCATGGAGATGCCGCAAAAGTATCGAAAACTACCAAAGTATGAAACCAAACCGAGGTATTGTCTCTGCTTCAAATCAGCTGGGCTGTTATTACACGCAATATACTCATATACAAGATGCATTTTGAGCCATAGTTACATGTTTAATGGGCAGCAAGTTAAGCTTCTGAAATGGAACTGGTGGATATTAATGTTTCTGTTAAGCTCGACTTTTCGCGCAATATCTGAAGAGAGAGAGGTAAAGAGGTTATTCAAGCTCTTCGCGAAATGAAAGGATTTTCAAAGGATTTCTCGTTGCACGAGTAGCAAATATTACGACTGCAAAGTATTACGTGGCATTTTTATTTTTTGCAATAAACGTTTTTAATATTGACTTAACAATAGCTCATTAAAAATGGATGCTCATCCAATAAATGAAGAAAAACTTACCTTTAATGGGATTCTTTTTGTGACATCTATTAAAAGTCAGTTACGTACATGTCTTGTTCAAGAATGAAGCGTTTAGTTCCACATGTAATCCACGAATTTAATAAAAACACTTTGTTTGTGTCCAAT
Organism: Copidosoma floridanum; assembly: GCF_036245765.1. NCBI lineage: Eukaryota > Metazoa > Arthropoda > Insecta > Hymenoptera > Encyrtidae > Copidosoma > Copidosoma floridanum. The sequence continues at coordinate 8,557,767 of NW_028321891.1, forward strand.
AAAAAAGTTTATGGTGATTTTCTATTTTGTGGTATGTTGAATTTTGACTTGGATTATTGTCTTCTTGTTGAAAGACAACATTGTTTTATGAGTTTGAGAGACAGCTGCTTTTAAAACTTTTAGAGTACATACACGTTCACGGAGTTAAAATGAAAACTCTGTTAAATCCTTCAAAATGATAATCTGACGCCTATTTCAGCAGTTGTATTCCTGGATGACTGGCACGAAAAAAATGTCAATAAATTGTGAACGGCGCTGAAATTTGTCTCAAAGACAATGACGTACCGTCACCGTAACCTATGGCTAGAAAAATATATTACCACCCTCCCTCTACCGCCTCAAACGTACGAGAAAAATACTTAATCCACGTGAAAAAACAGAGTAGGAAAGCGCCATGTTATCCAGGATGGCATATTTCATTTTAAAACAAGTTTAAAAGCACTGGAAAATAAATTTAAGCCTCGTAAAAGGGCAAAAAGTCTCTCACTAACTAACCTCTAGCAGCTAAAAAAACAAAACGAAAAAATTTAAATTCAAGAAAAAAAAATTTTTAGCCCTGCGAGACAGAGTCTAATGGCGAAGGGGGTGAGTTGAGCCACCGCAAATACACATTACTAGGACCAGGAATGAGGATATGCACGCGGATGAACTTAAAGTAGCGGAAAAAAGAGCTACGAGCTGAGCAAGAAAGTACGTGAGAAAAGAGCTACAGTGCACGGAGTAGGAAGGAAAAGGGCGGGAGACAGAAACTAGCAGCTAAAACGAGGGCGTTTGTATGCGTCATATACGTACGGTAAGTGAGAGAAAAAGGGAAAGAGAAGTCTGGATTGGCGGTAGGCCCGTCATGAATTAATTATGCATGATTATGGATTTTTTTTCTCTGAATTGCAAATCGTGTGACCCCAAATTGTGGCTCAACCTGTTGTGTGTATAGTATAAAAAAGAAGTGAAGGATACGCCAGAAAAAGTGCGGTCGAAAAGTCTTACGGAGAATTAATTAAACAGCTGGTGGCACTTGCTAATTGATGGGCGAGAAAATTCAACACTGCGAGAAGAATATGTATATATATATATATATATATTTAGAGAGAGAGAGAGAGAGAGAGAGAGAGAGAGAGAGAGACAGGAAAAGAGACACTTTCGAGGAAGGCAAATGATTGTCCCAAAGTTTTGGTTAGGCACGATGGAAAGGGCATATTATTCGCTGATTGGTTAATGGACGAATCTTGTTGTCCAGACTATTTCTATACCTCTCATTTAAACGGAAGTGTCATTTTCTGTAGATAAGTATGTGCAGAAAAATGTGAAAATTGAATAAGTGTAGCAGAATGTTAGAGTGATAACTTGTAGTCAGCGTGAACTTGGACAAAACTTCAAAGTCGTACATTTTATCATTTCTGGCTCTCATCTTTCATCCTAGCCAGCCATGTAAGCAAGTGAGGTACAATAGCGTGGCCTAAAAACACAGTTGTGACTGTGTTGTTTGTCCAGAAGACAAAAAAAATGTCCCAAATCATCCAGGAGAAAAGACAGCTGTTAGTCTAATTACTTTAGTCCGCACATAGTACCAAATCTTATCGACCAGGACCAAGTAGATCACGATACTTGGAAATTTTTCTTTTTCTTGGATAAAAACAAAATGAAAAGAGTGATGGATAACGAGTACATCGTGTTAATCGCTCCAACTCCAATTTATCAAATATCAGCCCTCATACACAAGAAAGAAGCGCGGATAATGAGAAGAAAAGAGGGTAAACAAACGCTGGACACTTGGAATTTCTGAAATAGTATGGATAATGTAACAGCATGATTCTTTTTTTTTCCCATACATCATTGTGTATATAATTATGCTCGCAAAGTAAGCATAGAAAAATGTCAACTCATACCTAAATAAAAGAATGAATTTTGGGAAACAAGCGTATACATTTCTACAAAAACTAACGTATAGTATACTTACACAACAGCTCAGAGCCCTTTGAAAAGTTATTTCCTCATGTGGCGTGGTATACATGTGCGTATGTTATGTTAGAGCATACAGAGCTAGAAGTCCAAGGCTGCATGTGGAACTTCGATTACCGATAGCCTCCCTCTATAGTCTTATACTTGTTTTTCTAGGAATTTATGGCTCATGCGTTGCGTGTGTCTACCCCAAACGTAAAGATGAAAAATATTCACTTTAACGTGTCCTTTGCGTTTGTATTGTACCTGATACGAAAATTTATTTTTATAAAGGTTTACATCATGCATATCCTTACTAGGTAGAATCGCTGTACAAATTTATTATTGGTTACCAGTCGTAAATCTTATGTAGATACAAACCACTATTTCATATTGAAATTTGTTCACGCATCAAAGCATGCCACCAAAAAAATTATCAAAACAAAGACATCGTGACAGTAAATAAGATTACAACATCGCATAACGCCTGCTCATAACTCACGCTCAAATATGTGTCATCCATTTATTGTGCCAATGGCATTATCAACGAGAAAAGCCATAACCCACGTTCACTCCACCTCTTTCTCTCCACCATACTACCCCCAAAAATTCTAAAACCACACAGCCCTTGCATGAAAAATGACTGTCGGCATCATTAATTTCCAGCACAGCTTTATACTTCCACTACTATTGCCGTCACGGAAATCAGCATCTTCCAGAGAGCAAAATCCATTCAGCAAAGCCATGAATCACGTTACATACCTACCACTATATGCAAAGAGTAGGCACTACCGCAAAACCTTAATAGCTGTCTCTGTGAAACCACATATAATCCCCTCAGGGTCTTGACATCCTTTTCCCCCACAAAGTTTCTCAAATGCACCCTCCTACGACTCCATGAACATAAAAAAAAAAAAAAACTAGAGGATTTTTCTAGACATTTGGTCTTGGTAGATGCAGCACAGTTTCATGACTATCGAGGCATGTCAGCCAAATGACATTTGGCGCGTTGAGTTTGCTTTACGCAGCTCTCACAAATAGGGGTCCAGGTTGTAGATCACATGATCGAAATTTGTGTTGGGTGCGACAATTTTCTTCCTGACCTCGCCCATGCGACCGAGAATTCGATTTCATCTGGCGTCTTTGCGCAATCAGTCGACGTTGGCTGTAAACGGCAGTAGGACCAACGCTACTTTGCACTCGACTGTACATTGAGCGGGACACACTCGTACTCGCACCCCCTACGCCCATATATATACGCCCGATCCGACAGCTATTGAAGTGCATGCGCGAAAGAGCACCGGTTCTCGCGAACGCAGACGTTTATTAATAATCACGCCAGAGTTGAGGGTAAGCGGGCGAGCGAGCTACGCTGGTAACTTTCGTTCCCAAGGAATTAGCATACCTAATATAGTATACTACAGTCCTCGCTAACCCCCACCTTTTCTCGAGAGTCCAACGGAGGCGCGTCACGTTATGTGGTGAAATCGAACTTGCTCGGAGTTTTAACAATGGAGCCCCACTACCCTCTCCGAGTGCATGTGATCAGCTTGCGTCAACAATATTCGTTTTGTTGCATGGATAATTGTGGTGAGGAAGTCACGGGAACTAAGTGTATTCTTTCAAAGCCCAACTTGGTTATCGAACGAGTGAACTTGAATTTATCGGTTGGATGACAATTCTCCTCCTTGCAAATTTGTGAATCCGTGAGTTTAAATTTGATTGGTTAAAGACACAGATATATTTCATACCTGCACATAAAGTAACATAAAACAGGGTAAGAGGGAAGTGAGCAAAATTTCAAAATTGCACTCTTTGCTCTTTACCTCCATTTTTTTGTTCATTTTTATACCAACTGCAGTCTTCCGTATTACTTACAGCTGCAGGGATCAGTTCGTTTGTTTTTACTATCTTATCTTTACCTCTCTATAAGAATAAAAATTTAGAAAATCAATACTGAATCAATTTGCATCTCTTTCTTCATATCTAATGGTCGAAAAAGTGAGTCCCCTTTATCGATAAGTATGCATGGGCGCTATTTTTTATTTTTTTATTAGTTCATTTCTTCATTTCGTTACTTTTCACGCAATACTCAACACTGACACTCGTTTTACCTTCTGTTTATTATTGATTTGCCAAATATTGTATGCAACTGTGTTTGAAAGAAAAGTTAATGTTTTTGCAAGGGTGAAAAGCTAGACCCGTCGGACCTTTTTAATTTTTCTGTTTCAAAACAAGTAAGTCCATTTTTTTTCTCTTTTCCTATAATTCTATTTTTGATTTCGATTTTATAGATGATAGTAGTTGAATTTTGCTTGTGTGGAGGAAAAGAACGTGGTAGAGGGAATTTTACGATATCAATTCCTAGCGCTTGCACTTGTGGTGATATTGATGGTGACAACGAGTTTCAAGGAGTTTGGAGGGTCGAACGGGTTTTTTCGTGCTTAGCATAAAAAAGTGGAATCTGTTTTCGATAGAAGTGAGCGGACGAAATGAAGTTTATACCTTTCAGATGCACTGAATCGACGACGACGATGTAGGTAAGAGAAGGAGAGAAAAAAATAGGAAATTCACGGTTATTCGGAACGTTACCTTTATTCCTTATCCTTTCGTTCAGGGGAAAGGGTTATATATATTTATTCATAGGTGAAAATAAAAAATGATGTTTCCTCGCTTATTTTTTTTATATATGTCCTTACAAAAAAATCACTCTTTATATTCTTACTATTTACATGCTATTGATAGGAAAAAAAAAAAAAAAAAAAAAAAAATTAAACGAATCAAGTAATTACACTAGGAGAAAGTAAAAACAGTGCAGCCATACAAATACAGCCTGCACCGAAAACTCGAGCGCGTTCAATAATATCCTGGGCAAAGTTTGAGCTCCTCCCGAATTATTCAGCACCCGTGGCAGGAAAGCGTCAGGTGTGTGGCAATAGCAGCAGCTCAGAGAAGAAAAAGTTCTACGGTTCATTAAACTTGGCTTTCCAAGCTTTCCTGCAGATTTTCTCTCATCAAAATTCGATCCTGACCCGCAAAACACAAAACAACAAAAGCGACTCACGTTATCTTTTTTATCGTGGAGCGTTTCAATTTTCGCGCACAAACAGTAGCAGCAGCAACAGTAACATGGCACACGTGCAAATGGAAAGCAAAAAATCCGGAAAAGCTGTACAGAGACGTGGATGCGACAAGTGCTGCATCACATACGGGATAATGAGGACATCAATCACATGCGTGTATCAGATATGAGTCTGAAGCTAAAAATCAGGATCGATGCCTTTTTTTACTATTTATACCTTTGGCAGTTGTGTGTAAACCCCAGCGTTCAAGAAGCTACACCTCATCCCCTCTACTTTCCCATTCAACTATAATTTATAAGACAAGCTTGACGTTGTACACGTTTATTCCACTATCCTGTAAAAATGGATTCTTACACTGAAATTTTTTGCAAATCTATTTTCATCCCCCATCTTCCATTCTTTAGCTCCCATCTCATTGACAATCGAACAGAGAAATTAGAATCTAGAAATTTGCTTGTTTCTTGAAGTAGAGTTGAAAGATTTTGAGCTACTAGTAACGATAGAGCTGAGAAAAATGTGTGCAACAAAATATTATTCTTCAGGCTGTTGTATCTTATTAAAAAGAGATTATTGGAAACAACTTTGGATATACGAATAATTAGTGTAAAACTCTTGCCAAGTATTGTGAACAAAAAATTTCGTTTTTGCACACAAATTTCAGACTAATTATTTAAATAGCGTTTCATTAGAGAAACCCTCGATTAGAGTATGGAAATAGTTAGATGATAAGCAAAGTTGAAGCAAAAAGTTTCATAAAATTTGCTAAGTAATAAAGCTGTATTCATCGCGTACCAAAGGCTATGCATGATACGTGCAATTAATGGTTTGACTGTTAAGAAATTGAAACGGTGACTAATCGATTTTTTGATATAATTAAAATTACATTTTTTTGTTACGAACCACGATAGTGAAACATTTTTTAATTAGTTTTCCAACTACTCAAATATACAGTTACATAATTCCATTCTAATAATTTTGAGTACTACAATGATTAATTTTTTAAGATAAAAAAAATTAAACTAAATCATTCAACCACTGATTAACGTAATTAAATTACAGAAAAATTAATCAGCAACAGAAGTTTTGCAATTTTAAGGCCTGTTCAAAAATGAAAAAAAAAAAAAAAAAAAAAAAAAGCTATCTTGCTGCACATGACATCCAGTTTGATATATTCATACTGAATACTTTGAAACTTAGGTTGCCATATTATTTGTTAATCTTCTCCATCCCATATCAATGTAATTTTTATTGGTTACTATAAATGTAATCTACCTATAATTTTCAAATCCACTCAAATTAATTAAATGTTGCCTAGCCCCCTTTAACTCGCATTTTAACAAAGTAAAATTAATTTAAGACGGATATAAACTTTCTAGTATTACAATTATTGTATGAGAAGACATATCTAAAAACTAATTATTATCATTTTTGTATTGAATATATTAGTTACAAATAATTGTAATTTAAATAATTCAAATAATTTTGTCAGTTAATTATCACAATAAGCCAATTTAAATATAAAAAAAAAAATTATCATTTTCACTTTTAAATGTTTAACTCATAAGTAGGCAAGCATGGAAGATAAACATAGTTCGTTACAAAGGTACACATAAAGAAGTATAAGCTTGACGCGTTAAGAAGGTAATGATGGTTATTTAATAGGCATTTTATTTCTTCGTCATTATTCAAATTGGTTAAACCTCTGATATTAACACGTTAATACATTATTTATTCTTTGTTAGTAATCGAGTAATTAATTATATCTAAGTTTACATCTATTATCAAAAGCTACTACTTCTATCAGTGTGTATTACTTGACATGTATGGAAGGGATTAAAAATTTAACATACAATTTTGATGATTGAGAGAAAAAAATATCGGATATCGATTAAATTAGCAACTTGAGAATTTAGAGTCCTTTAACGGATCTCGAAGCCAAAAGTTATTATCCATCTTTCAGTGCAGCCAATTGCATTTTCCACTAGATGTGCTCCTTAAACTCATTACGAAGTTTATTCTCAGCATAATACTTAAAAATGTTTAGACTCAAAAAGGTCGAATTCAGAGTGAAATATTACTCCCTTTGCGTGATGATTTCAAAGTATAATTTTTGTCACGTGCAAAATAATAATTGATTCCATGATTCCAATTCTCTTTTATCTAACAATAAAGCCATCAAATAATATCGAATATTCAATGAAACACGTCAAACATCCAATAATTCTTCAGTAATCGGTGCAAAGTTATACGGCCTGTCTCTTTTTTAATTGTCCACTGCAAATTATCGCCCGAAAAAGGTAATCACAGTAAATTCCCCTCGTTATTTGATCCAGTTGAAATTAAACTCCTCACTCGGCTCGAACAAAGCTAAAAAACGGGACAGTAGCAATGAAGTAAAAAATTCATCGTGACACCAAGAATTAAATTATAATTTCAGGAATCAAACATTGATTTGAATTCCATTCGCCCACTCACACGCACACGTGTCGACGAACCACTCGAAAAGGCGATGGAGTACCCAATATATACGTGCAAATAAAAATATCTTCCATTGCTACCAATAGTGCTTGAAAATGAGGGCAATTTGGCGCGAGCAAAACCTCTAACTTTGGCTCACTGATGCACACTTCTCTGGTTCAGTATCAGCAATAAAAACTTTATTCAAGTACAGCGAGATTCGTTGCAAGAAAGAGGAAGAAAACCCGCACATTTCTCCCTTATGTGTAAAAAGCCGCCAGGATAAGGATTAGGATAAGTCCCGTGGCGTAGTGGTAGTGGAGTAAGTTTTCGTCCCACGCGGCACAGTACCAGCAGAGTACCCCGTATACTATTCACTGCGGATCAGACTTTGGTGGTGGGCATCGTTTTCCTTAACGGCCTCCTTCTCCCCATTGCGAACGGAATATGCATTAGCTCCGCGAAGCGCGAATTCGCGAGATAAAGCGATGCTAAGTTGATTTATTTAATGCACATTGCGATTAGCTCTCTCATTAGCGTAAGAAAAAGGGGAAAGCGGGAGGAAAGTGAGCCGAGAGTGTGATAATGGCTCGTGGAGTAAATACGTGCGAGAGGTTGAAAAAGCTTGCACGTGCTCTTTCTGTTTTTGTCACTTTGAAAAATTGTGTTATTGTCACAAACTGACAAGTGAGCTGCTGGTTGGACACGGAATCTCTTTTGCGGCGATCTGGCAAAAGAGCATTTGTTCTTTAATTAATATGGATTCAAGTTATCGTAAGTACAGCTTACGAAAAATAGCATGTACATAGACAGCGTGTAATCAACCGCAGTGAAAAAAATTTTCGAGGACACGTCACTCGAGCCCACAATGAATTATCGATAAATAAGCCCTTAAAACTCGGTAGTAAGCTAGAAAGTCGTGAGAAGCCAAGGTAACTCTGCTCGAGAAAAGTTTGCCGAAAAGTAACACAAGTATACTGTATTAGCACCATCAGTGGCATCGGCATCGTCTCCATGGGAAGAAAAAGTTGGCTGACGGGGCAGAAATACGCAAAAATGTAACATCTTCACCAGCAACAAATATGCTTACCTCGATTCTAAGAAAGAAAAATAAATCAAAGAAAAAAGCCCTCTGGACCAAAGCAGTGGAGGGGTGGTAAAATTTGTTTACTGGCAGTACCGTCGCATCACGCCAAAGCTTTGATGTACCAATCCTCATTGAATTAGTACATTGTGCGCATCGAAATTTCTCTCGCTAGTAGCGCATCGTATGAGCTAAAGAGTACTCAATAGGTGGCATCGCAAAGTTACGTATAACGTGGAACTGAAGAGCACTCGAGGAAAGGAGAGAAAAGGAGGTAGAAAACAATTTTCAAGTAGGTCATCTGAAAGCTCCGTCTCTTCTCTTCGTACGTACTATATACGTATGAATTTGACAGAGTTTGTGCGAAGGATAATACATCAGGGATAGAGAGAAAGCTCGAAAATTTCTCGCCCATTTTTGCTTAGAGGCAGAATATGGAGCTGGGGTGAAAAAGATTATTGGAAAAGGAGAGTTTTGGAGGTATAGGTAGGTAAACCCAGATATGAAGGATGGGAGAGAAGGAAGATTTAATATACAGCGAGGCCGCACTTCTTGTCACTCCAAGAATTCCCTGGAATTTTTCTTTCTAATTGAATTATTGTAATTTATGGGGGAGAAAGAGAGCAAAAGACTGGAACTGCGATGGCTCACTTTTTTTACCTATCTGGAGATCTGTCTGGACCAAAAATAACTTTTGCTGGTCAAAATATCGATCATTCTTCATTTGTGCTGCATATGTTATTCTCATATCTATAACAGACTTTTGTCTGTTTTAGTACACATACCATCAAAATTCATGGTAATTGTAAATTCCTCATTATTTATTATTTCGTGGTTACCACGAATATGCATGCTTTGTCTAGTATAATCTAAAGTCGTAATTTGCAAATTGATCATAACATGTTATGATTATGGGCTTTCTACGTGTATGGTGATTGTCTTTTCGTGACCAATGAACGTAAAGAGTGGTCAGGGAGCGATTTGCGGATATAGGTGGAGGAATATACGGTGCTTAGTAAGTGGAACGAGATTAACTGTATGAAAATACAGTGGATCATTTCTCCAAAAATAAGAATGGAGCGTTAAGATTGAGGTGGGGAGAGTATGCGAGTAACGTTAAAAAAAACCATACTATCATCGCAAAAAATGGTCGATTTATCCGATAAATTCGTCGATACGATACAAATTAGTACCACAAGCAACGAAGAGTAATAAAGAAGTTGTTGGTGTAAGGTGAAAAGGAGAGAAGAAAACTTGGCAGCGGTACAGTAAGTTTTCGAGCCTCAACTACTCGTGTGCCGCAGTCGTCGATAATACGCAGGAATGAAACAAATGAGAGCAGCTTACCTTCCTACTATATTACAAATTACGTGTCTGATGTTATGATGGGAGGAACAATAAGGATGGCAGAGAACTGGATGGCACAATTGGTCTGACTCGATTTATAGCCTCATTTTCTGTTACGATGATGAAGAAGACCGAGCCGCAAAATGGGGATTGTCTTTCGTCTCTTACACGAACATAGATTTTGTGGCTTCTGCATGATTTTTTTTGTTTACTTTTATTTTTTCTTTCTCTATGTAATATTTTATCTCATTGGCATATTACGTTTGATACTTGTTAACTTTTTTATATCGACCTGAACGAGTGACCATGCTCAGAATTTGTTCTGTACTTGCTGTAAGATTTTACAAATGCATGAAAAAAAGGTTGAAATGCAAATGCTTTCCAGAAGTTTCAATTTTTCATTTAAATTACTACTTAACCACAGTTGGCGTGGTAGTAACATTTCGTTAAAGACAAAACACGTTTTAATTTTTCGATGCCGTTATGCCATTTCACAAAAATTATGAAACAATAAAATAAAAATAGAAACTTCTGAGCAAGAAGCAGGAAGTATGCGGCCAAAAATTGATACTTGAAAAAAAAAATGTTTTTGACCAAAGGCATGCCGTACTCGAGTTATAAAGGCCGAGCGTGAAAGCGCAGAGTTGATTATATATAGTATCCACGTATAAAGCGTTCAACGAGATTTCTGTTTTTGCTCGTTAACCGCTGGGCCAACAGTAGATAAGGGCTTATCGGGTCAAAGCCCTAATAAATTCCTTTATCTCCGAGGCCCTTTCTCTCTTCCATACGTACGTGCCGACGTACACAGACTTACACGCGCGCGCGCGCCCACATACACACACACACACAAATGTTCCTCCTTTCCTTTTCTGCAGCATAGTGGGCCGTGATCACGTGAGAGAAATTCGCAAAACTTTGCCGACGTGATCTAAAAAATAATAAAAGTAAGTCTATTTTTCTACTCCCGATCCTTTTGAAATGATATTTTATGACACCCAGAATAAAAATTTTATTGTATAGTTGTGTCTTCGTCTCACCAAGAGTACCCTCTCAGATATTTTCTGTTTCTTTGTCAATACGCGATAATTTGACTCATAAGTGCAAAACATAAGTGCAGTACATAAAATAACCTGTGAAACGGAAAAGCAGATCAAAAGTAGTTACAGTCAGCGTCTGGTCTGGCCAAAGAGTAAAACTCATTATTAGACGCCAAAAAGTTAATAGGTACATGTTACACCATTTAATCAAAGTGTATGAAGTACACTTTTATGTAATGTAATAACCTGCAAAACAGAAAATTAAGCTTAAAGTAGATACAGCCAGTGTGTAGTCAGACCACTCGGTGTAGCTTATTATTAGACGCAAATGGTAAATAGATACATGTTACACCGTTCGTTCAAGTGTCTGAAGTACACTTTTATGTAATATAATAGTCTGTGAGATAGAAAAGCAAATATAAAGTAGATACAGTCAGCGTATAGTCAGACCAAATTGTGAAGCTTATTATCACAAGCAAAAAAGGTAATATGTACATGTTACACCATTTTTTCAAAAAGTCTGAAGTAAATTTTTATGTAATATAATAGCCTGTGAGAGAGAAAAAGCAAACTTAAAGTAGATACAGCCAGTGTATAGTCAGACCACTCGGTGTAGCTTATTATTACACGTAAATAGTAAATAGATACATGTTACACCATTCGTTCAGAATGTCTAAACTACATTTGGAAAAAAATACGATCCTATCGATCAATAGTACGTCTGGAAAACCAGCTTTCTTGCTAGATCTTGGTCAATACCTGCGTAAAACAGGCAAGTTTGTCCACACAAAAAAATTCACAAGCATATGAAAGAAACTGGGTTAATTACAGATCAAATATCATGAATGGTTGTTATTTTTTTTGAACTAATAATAAGATCCACCACAGTCACACACTTGGCATCAAAGCTATGAGAGAATAAAAGACAGGAGGTGGAGATAAAATCCTAAAAAGTCGCCTTGTACCCAGTTTTCGGAAAAAATAATAACTAAAATATCTCGATTCTCGTTATTTGCGAAAAAAAAAAGGAAAAATACGTTACATCAGAAGCATACAGCTAGCTTTCATAAATCATGCGTCGTCTTGAGGATTGAAGTACTTTAGCAAACAGCGTCGAAAGCCTTGCGTACACTTTAATCTTGCTCGTAAACTAGATTCTGCGTGCACGCAAAATTCCTTGTGCAACAGAAATAAAAATAAAAAGAAGAAAAATCGTTGTAACTACTCTAGTTTTACAATGAAATAAAATAAAAGATGTACAAAAGATGTACATCTTCGTAGCTAAAAGTTGCAACATTCCAATATATGCACCTCTGATAAGCAAACAGAGGAGACACAGCCAATTACGGTGTGATTGAATGAATAAGTTGGATCAAGTGGAAAGTCGGATCAAGGGAGGAAGGACTAAATCCCGAGTAGCCTTAGCGTCCGCTAATTTATACAAATGTATTTGCTTTCGGGCTTCTCCAACCGTACATACGCACGTAGATATGTACATAGTGTATGTGGTATGATTAATACGCGTTTCTCTGGCTTATTAGTTGGAAGTTACAGAGAGAAGAAGAGATGGAGAGATAGTGGTGGTTATACCGTGTGTAAATATAGAGAGAACCCAAGCTTAGCGTCTGCTGCTACGCTCCTATATCCCTAAGGCTCTATCTCTCTCTCCTTCTCTCCTTTCACCACTATCGCTCTCTTCGTCATATCGTGCACTCAGTAGTTTACATGATTATACATACACACGTGGTAAAGCTACGTATCTGGAATTAGTGAGCCTGAGGGGCCGAGAGTTGAGACTTTTGAGTCAAGAGGCGTGGAAGCAAGTCCATCCGGGCCACCTCGCTTGATGATTTTCCAGTTTGCATCATCGCATGTGCACGCATGTTTAAACTAGAAAGAGTCTTCTTTCTGTTTTTTTTTCTCAACCCATTTTTGGTGCTTCCCAGAAGAGCACCTATCATAGCATCTTTCGTTTTTCATCTCTTTTTGGGGAGTCGAAAAAACTAAAAAGTAGAACGGGCCCTTCAGTGTTTTTCATTCCCCTGAAAAGAATTTCGTGGGATCGTCATAATTAGAGGGAAACGATCTAGTACGACGCATAGTTTGATAGTGACAATGCGTGGGCGTGCATGTGCGTGTAAAGTAACATTAACTGAACGATCAATTAGATGTAACGAGTCGGTATTTTTCTGCTAAGTTCATAATAAATTAAACCAACTAAGTGTTGCGTAAGAAAATTTTATATTGCTCTGTCTCTCAGGAGCAACAACAAAAATAAATTGCAAGCGTATACCTGCATTCAAAAGCGCGAGTTATTCTCTTTGCTGTAAAGGAATAAAAAGAAGTAACAAGATTCTCTCTCGTACCTTAAGGGCAAAAGCTATTTAAAAAGTAGGTTGAGCGCACTAGAGAAATCCGGCAAATTTAACACTAACTTTTTGCAACGTGGTTAAGTATACAACCGTCGGAATTGGGTCAGCACTTACGTATGACAAAGAAAACGTTTTGATCTAATTATTCGAAGATTACATTAGGTCATACATGAAAACGATGTTTAAACATTTCATTAGAATGTACATTATTTTGCATGGCAATTATATTATTAAAATGCACACTACATAAGTCAGAATGACAAAATAGAATTTCTTAAAAGTGTGTACTGTTACTCTACTTTTATAGTTTTTGAATTAGCGCCAGTGCTTATTAAATAAACCTACTTGATTGTTCCTTTTATTGAAGACTGAAAAGTATTAGTTTGATTGATGGTTTGGTCTAGATATTTTATTTATTCTTTACGTTTTGATAAACTTTTCAATAAAAGTTTCTCGCATCCTCATAGTTACAGCAAATCAATTACTAGTTTTTCATCGTAATATCTCAAAGGAAAGAGAAGAAGCTCAATTGATAAGTACCTAATTTTTTGTGAAGAAAAACTTTGATTCGTATTCTCTCTTTCTCTCCTGTGCATACTTTTTTCCTACATTTTATAAGAACTGTGGCATTGATCGACTCGAGTGTTAAAAATATTAAACTTTTACTTTTAAAGTTGGATTGATTATTTTTTCAAACAATTGCAAAATTTTTAAGGGCAAAAGTTTGAAAGCTCAAATAAAGTTTTAAGTAAAACAGTGTGACTTATGAAGCAATGAATTCAGTTTTTATCATTAAATTTAATTTGAAAGAGAACACACTATCCTATCCTGTTTAGTCAGATTGAAAAAAAAAATCGATAAAATAGAGGTATATATGAAGTGATGAGAATAAAAACTAGAAAAGGAAATTCATGTTATTATCGATGATCAAGTCATGAAAAAATGAGATAGTAAATTAAATACAAATTATTATAGTTGTATGAACATATTCAGAGCGACTATCGTTTAGTTGTAACCATTTAAGGACCATAGGTTCAGTGAACTTCTGTAATTCCAATGTCTATAAAAAGTCAACAAGACCCTGTAATTAAATTTCCACTCCTAAGGTCAAACATCAAAGTTAATACAAGTAAACACTTTTTTAATCATACAGTATGAGTACGTTACAAATAATTAATCATCTCTTCAAATTCAAATCGATCTTCTGTAATAATTATCATGACGTCAGGTTCTGAATTTTCAAAGACTTATTGCCTTACGTGATGTTACTTAAAACTTTAAGTTAAGACGTTATTTGACTAAACATGAACAAGGTTAGCTATGATGTAAATATAATTTCATAAGCTGAATAGATTTTAGAAAATCCAAAAGTTCTGTCGTCATACCACATGACATCAGTTTAAACATGAATTGAACTTTGAATTATTATAAACTAATTACATCATATATTTAAAAACTGTCCAATATGCGTGTTTAGTGTACCACTTACTATCGAAAAAAAAATAGTTGAGAAAACATGTAATTTCTTTGTTGTTCCTCATTAAACTCAGGGTTGAAATATTTTTATCAGTAAGTAAAGAAGAACAAAAATGAAAAATGAAACGTTACATACGGTTTATATACTAAACCGATAATACTGTAACACTCGAAAACTGAACATAGATTTTCAACGTTTAATGTTTGCATAAAATTACTCAAAATCAACAGCCGTACGAACGAAAATCCGGCTAATTAAGAATTTTCGCGCATCAATTAAGAGCCAACTGCACGGACACGAAAACGCATTCAATTGAAGGATTTGCCCAACAAACAGTTTATCGCTTTCATACATACGTACGTATTTCTACGCGGATAACGTGAACCCAATTAATTCTCTCGAGCGCATAACAACTCATCGGAACGAATTTCGAGCCCAACACGCGTATACATGCACCGACACCAACACACTGAGGCCCGGACCAGAGCACATGAACAATAACCACCACCCATCACGTACACATGAAAACCCGTAATGTGCGCGCGAGAAGAGCCAAAATCGAATTCACGAATAATGCCAGTGTCAGTAGATACGAATTTGTTCGTACATTATGAACTCGACTTGTGCATAAACATATACACCCACGCTTTTAACCGAACAGCTCTCCAGCGTGCACTATGCGCCCACGTAACCGCATGCAGCAACTAGCGTGCCATTAACAAATTATGGGCCTTGACTCTAGGGTGAGCCATTGCTCGACCAAAGCCAAGCGTGCATTAATTTTTTCCCCAAGAATTACATTCACACGTTAGTAGGAGGGAAATTTCAAAGCGTCACAAACATTGGAATTACGTGTAGGGTGGTATCGAGCTGTCTGTGTAAAGGTTTGCGATCGATATTATTAAGTTAATCAATTTACGGCAAAGTTGTACTGCCGCGAGCAGAGAGCGCGCGAGTTGATGAGTTTTGGAAGGTAGAAATGTATCTCTCTCGTCGTCGTCAGTTCTGTGTGCATGTATCCCTCGAAAGGGTAAAGTTAAACTCGTGCCAGACTCAGCTCTCCCACGTATACAACACGCACATGTGTGTGTGTATACCATGTTTTAGATGCATGTTGTGTGTGAATATACTTGTGGGGGTGGGATTGCACCTATACGTATTAGTTGTTTATCTATATATACATACGTGGATGCTGAACCGTATCGGAGTAATGTCAGTATCCTCAAATAAGGGTGTGGGTGATTCTATCAGGTTGGTTGGTTGAATGTATCAAGGATAGGTGGTACACTGGACGTAAGAGTTGTTGCTGCAATACATGGAATCGAGGAAAGACAATATTGAGTTGAACAATAAGTTGTCTCTTTGGTATGTGTATCAGAAAATGATACAACATGAATTTCGACAAAATTAACTATTCAACTTTTTATAAATCCATCACAATTACGGTAATTGATAACTGATATTGCACGCATTTGGACATTAAAAACAACCACAATTTCCATTCAAACCAAAACGCTGTACAGTGTACGAGTGTACCCATGTACGTATCCGCGGCCCAATGTCCATCCATATCTTTGGCGTATGTCGCGCTATAGGTCGTCCGGTGGAACAACTTGGAATTGACAATTCACTACTTACAGGGGAGAGAGAGGGCAATGCTAGGGTGGCACACCCCACTCTAAGGTGTGAGAAGGTATCAGTACGAATCGAATCTTAATTAACAATGCGCCTCTCAATGCACGCGTGCACGTTAATTGATATTGGCCTCCACCAAAAGACATATAGGTACGGATCGTCCGACTGCCCCGTAGGTATGTACCCACTGGGCTGCTCCGCTTCCAAGCTGGCTTGTAATATATGTTCAAAGCTACTTAACGTTACTTATCCGTGTGTATGACGTGGTACCCACGTATCCAATGTCTGAGTCAGCAAATGGGGGGCAAGAGCTGTAGCTGAGTGCTCTGTGCTATAATTGAACCACTGACATTGAAGGTAAGTAGGGTGACGTCCATTGGTCTGAGCTAATGATGAGATGAGTTGTTATTTTGATCATGTTGTCATCAGTTATGTAGGAATCTTTTACTACATCATCTATCTATTTATTTTTATTGTCTATTCTTTTAATAAACAAATCACCAAAATGACAAAAGATAAAGCTGCAGAAAAAAAGGTTTTGTTGAATTTTAGGGCTTAAATAGCAACGGGTTACTTAATTATTATTATTATTTTTTTTAATTATGAAATGGACAAGTAATGGAAAGCTGCAATTTTTCTAATTACAAAATACTGAGTTGTTTGTGCATGTACGTACATCTAAATAAATTAACTTTGCAGCGCTGCTTGAGAAGGGGACTCTATAATGGACTGCCGACGGTCCAGGCAGCACTATCAAGTACACGATGTCATGCAATTCAACCACACGTCTGCAAAGTCCAGGCCGGGGGCAATGATCGGTTGGTTCATTAATGGCGAGCTAGTAAGTTCCTATTTCCTTCCTGTACGTACATCCTGTCTCTCTACCTATCTGTCCCTCTCACCCTCGTTCAAAGGTTCAACTCGACTGCAAGTACCAACACAACTTCACCCATCACAGTCCAACTTTCCAATAACACGTGTTTGTAGGTACGCGTATGTGCATACCTTTGGCTTGCAAAACTGGCGTCCGAGAATTTGAATTCAAACAATTCAAGAGAGTCGACCAGGGAATTGGTGCTGTATCCTTAAAGGAGGTAGGAGGAAGAAATAGGCATGTCTTTTTAGTCAATTTGATGCTTGAATAGTGTGCCTCATAGTTTTTCTTGCAAAAAAAGTTGTTATCAATGTCTTACTATATAATAAAAAATTTTAAAAACTTTCCAGAAAAAATAATTAATATAAACTATTTTAAATGCACAAAAATAAATTAGTCCAAGTCTAAAGGGAAAGAATCCGGTCTTCCCCCCCTTTTTCTCTCTTCTACAAGTTTCGAGAGATTATCGCGTAATTACTTTAAAGCTTTTCCTATGATTTACTCCGAGCTTGCAAGTTGCTTGGATATTATTTAAGAAATTACTTTTTTTCTTCTTCAGCACGTCTTGTTTATAATTGGACGTTTTGATACGAAAATAAGATTCTCGTAAAACTCATTCAGCCGTGATGGGTAACTTTGCAAGGTTGGTCAAGCGTTTATTATTTCACGAGAGATATTTCAAGATACGACTTCCCAGACGATTGACACATATGATGGTCTAAACATAGAAGGTGCTGTAAAGTCAATTATTTCGTAAATATTTTATCTTTTTCTTTTTTCTTTCTTGTACTTATTATTTTGCTTTCACCATCACTTTTACTAGTGCGTAAGTAATACTAAAACAATTACAGAAGTATAAGCAAAGTTATCAAACTTGACCTCCCAACCAACTTATTTAAGTATTTGTCTGACAGCTCTCACTGAAAAATTTTAATAAAAATTGGATGCAAAAAGTATTCACTGCATTAGTATCTCCATTAAAAAGAATAATAACCAACGAGTTACAAAAGCTAACTAGATTGCGAGATCTTTGGAAATAATACATTTGAATGGGGGTATCAGAAAAACTGTCTCGGGTAGTAAAATTTATTTACCAACAGAAAACATTTATCATTACATTAAATAGTCCTACGTGAATTGTTATTACTCGCTTGAAATAAACGACAAAAAAGTCCAACATTGACATTTAAAATAATATCAGTTTTTCGCTACGAAACTGACATCACTCAATTCCACTTTTTCATATGCATGTATCCCATACGTGGAACAGCAGTATGCAATCGATCATAAATTTCACAAAATGTACCGAAGCGTAATTTCAACTTTAAATAGAGTCAATATTTGATACGCGAGCACATCCGGAGTGGGTATATAAGCGTGAAAGACAGTGATTGAGTTTCGAAATTAAAACATCGAAAAAAAAATGGTACGTCGTACATCATCCGAACCGTCATACATGAAAAGTCCGTGGGGTAAAGTGATATGGATCATCAGATTGGCCTTTTTTTTTATCGTGTACTGTTAGAATATCTCACAATTTCATTTGTTAATTTTATTACTAGTTATAAATGAATGATTTACTTGGGAAAACTAATAATGAATACATAACTTGAAATTAATAAATATTAGTTATAATTTAAAAACATTAACAAGTCATGAATGAATTTTCTTGCAATAATTCAATAAAAACTTTATAGTTAATGAATATTATGTAACTTAAATGGTTGTATGACAATTTTCAAAAAAAAGTATTAGCTAGATTAAAAAAAAGTTAGTAGCTGGTGAGAGTTTATAAGCCATTTTTGCAATTGGTAATATTAATTATCGAAAAACATGTCTAGTCGTGCTTAGAAATGAAGAGTAAATACCTCTCAAATCTTGATTAGTAAAAATTAATTTTTTAGTTTATGAAATTTTGAATTAAACATAAAGTGATAATTGGGTTATTGGGTTATTGGAAAAACATGTCTAGTCGTGCTTAGAAATGAAGAGTAAATACCTCTCAAATCTTGATTAGTAAAAATTAATTTTTTAGTTTATGAAATTTTGAATTAAACATAAAGTGATAATTGGAGGCTTGGGGACTTTCAAAGAGTTCTCAAAATCATTTCAAAGTATGCTTATGAGTTATGTAGGTATGACATTTTATTGGCACACGTTAAAGATTACGTTGTTTCTTTACAATAATACATATTTCTATTATAGACAATTATATTTGTAATATCAAAAGTTAAAATGATTAATTACATAGTGTATTTATATTACAATCAAAAACTATGCTTTGTACCTACTGACTCAGTATTTCACGAATAAATTAAAAATGGTCCCTTGACATTTAAATACAAATATTTAGTGTTGATTATTATTTAAGTGATGCACATGATAAAAGGAACAAAGAAGAAGATCTAAGAATAAAAATTTAAAGTTCACTTAATTACGGGAAACAATGTCCACAAATGGATTTTCAAGTAGTACAAGAGTACGTATGTTCAGACGCCCTTTTAATTTTTTTAGTAATTAAATGATCGGCTGTCCATAACACTTACATACATGTTTGGTGTCCTGCGCGATATTGCATTTTTCATCTACAAGTTGTGGATTTGGATTATGTACACTAAAATAATCTATCCTTGCCTGACTTTGTTTCTTGAACAAATGTGTGTAAACCACCACTGAAAATTTCTGAGGGAACAAACGAATGCATGAGCGGTTCCTATGTTTTTATCGTTACTTTCCTTCTTTATAGCTGCAATTTTCCAAACTTGTATTCGCGTAAAAAAGAAAAAAACCAACAGACTGAGGCAATGACGGGTAGCCCTGGGTTTGTGGCTCTCCACCAGAACACCAGCCAAGGAGTGAAAGAAGAGCGCAGTAATGGTCGTAATTAATGGTTGGCTCTTCGTGTAAATGATTAACTATTTGTTTTACAGTCGCAGCACCTGGCGTATGTGCTTGATTCTTCTTCCGTTCCAGCTGTCTGACATCCACTACATTTTCTTGTTAATGCAGCATCACAGGCTCTCGTTTCTTGCGCTGGAAGCTAATGCCATGGACATCTATTTTTTTCATGCCAGCACATATTTTTTTGGAGCTCTGAAATTTCTTAGAAGTTGATAAAGCTTCTAATCTTACATGATGTCTATAGTTCATAATGCATACTGATGAAAATTTCAATCAATTATCATTGAATTGAATGGAGGTAAAAATAAGCGCGTAAAGCAGTATCACTGGAAATGGTAGCCTTACTGAGCCAATCAGTAAATTTATCAGTTATTGGGGTTCTGTATGAGAGAAACGACTATCCTGCCAACATTTACTCTGCAAATTGACAGTGGGCGGTGAGTTTGTGGTTGAATTAGAAAACATAGTCCTTTGTAAAATGTATGCACGGTTATTCATAACATGTTTATTTGGATCAGATAACCGAAATGTTTGAAAATCAAAATAACTTTCATTACCATGATGAGGTATTGGAAGTTAAAAGAACGAACAATACGTTATTAGATTAAATAAAATTTAATTTTCTGGTTACATTATATTATACACAATTATCATTGTGAATGTAGTAAAAGTGCCCATCATAAGGATAAGTACCGTAATTAAACAGCTTAGAGAAACTTTAATACATCAGCGGTGCTGCTAAATATAAATCATCTTGCCACGTAAGAAAACCTAATTAAGCGAACAAAAATTGCCAAAACTCCTTCTCTGTGTCACGTGCAGTGTATAATACTTACACGTAAAATTTTAGGAATTCAGTTTCCCTTTCTCTTGCTTTGTCTGGCCGTAGGTATATATTATGTCCTTCCTCTCACTTGGTTTAATTACACGTCTTCCTAAAATCGGCCAAGCCAGCTCTCCTGCTGCTGGTTCTTCCTCAGCCAGTCAAGCCAGCACGAGTTCTCATGTGGCGATTTTGTTCTCAGGAATTTGGTGAAATTCTTTTAATTAAATTGCTCAGATGCCCCTTCACTTTATTTTGTCGCAATTACTACGTGCAGTGAGGTATATACATCAGACAGGCAATACTTTTACGGTGACTGGAACTGGTGTTACGTTTCTCCCTCATATTCAATATTACTTAGTTATCAATGGATGAAAAAAAAAAAAAAACATACCAAATACAAAGGGTACGAAGAGAAGAGCGAATTTTGCTTTTAACTTTGGCAAGGATCTTTAACATTAACAATTTATATTATGCAGATCTAAACCGTACTTTATGTTTCTACTTACGACTATAAGGGTTAAAGTCTCACTGGTATACATGCATGCGCAATAGCTATAAACTCGTGAAAAGTAGCTAAATGCAGTAGCATCTGCCGAGGAAATCTTGATTGTGTGTGGTGTTATTATCACGAAAAAGAGATAAAGCTAGTCCTGGAAAAAGGCAGGGGTGGTAAAATTCGTATACTTGGGCGAGGCAGCGGGACTTTAATTAAAATTTGTTTCGCCCTGGCTAGTTGGCAATGCATGTTTTGGAGTCTAGAGCTGCAAGATAGGTACGCTATAGTCACAAATCCTTCAAGCTTCGTCGACGAGAGATGGAGAGAATAATAATGAAAAAAAAAGCTAGCGTATACTGTGCATCATTTACAGTTAAAACACACTCGCACTTATTCTTCTATACAACCATCTTTCCTTTCACTTGCGCGTAATTTGTATCGATACAAAGGAGGTGGATAACAACGTAAATCTGTGTGCACCATAGCGAGTAAATTCTCGAGCTATAGTGGGGAACTGTAGAGGGTGGCGAAACGCATTTCACGGCTGCATCGACAACCAATCCGTTTTCTCCCGTTAATGTTCCATCTGCCTTTCTTTCATCGCTCCGTGGTCGCTGAGGAGACGCGAAGAAAGAGCATCGAGGGAGGGGATGAAGCACCAACACCAAGGCAGTAAGACCTTTCACTGAATATACAACGTAGGTAATCTTCTCTCCCAACGGTTCGAAGCTGCACCCACACACTCTCTCTACTCCGTGGGGTAGGAGCTATCGGCGCAAACAGTGTCGTTACCGTACCATTCTTGTAGCCCGATGAGTCAGAATCAGATTGGCCCGTTCTTATATTCTTGGACGCGTATACGTGTAATCCGATACGGTCGGATTAAATTCGGCTCAGCAGCATTTGCTGTTCTGCTGCTAAATACGAGAAGGTCGGGACGGAGTGTTTGGGGAAAATGAGACTTGATATTTGATGCCAAAGGATCGCGCGATAAACATCGGAGGATGGAGATTTTCAGGGCGGTGGATGCTGCTTTCGATACGCTTAATTTCGTTTGATTGTCCGGGCTCTACTGGGACAAGTGGCTGGTCTGGTTAAATTAATGCATGCCAAAGAAAATAAGTAAAATTTACAAATTATGATTGCAATAAGCATTTGATTTTAAGTTAATTTTTAATAAATTTTATTTAACGAAAAAAATACGTTCGTGTGAGGGCATAAAAATCGTGAGAGGATACGCTTTGCTCTACAAAAGACTATAAGGTAGGCGAATTTTTACGGGGAAATTAAAATTACAAAGTTCCAGTACAAATGTGCATCACAATTTTTTCATTAAGTTGAGATGCGCAAAGGCCTTTTCGGAAAACACCATTTTTTCAAGAAGTTATGTAATAAAGCAATTTAATTATCCATGCAGTGGAGTGTGATGCCAGAAAAAACTTTGGTATCCACGAGTTGTCTATAGACCACGCTAAAATTAAAAACTTTTCCATTGATATATTGATTAGCGTGAAATTTGCAATTTTAGAAAAATGTTACGTTGAAAGAAATTGAATGTCTGGTACGAGAAAATTTCGCGTGTATTTGATTAACATTGAATAAAAACAAAAGAAAAAAAAAAATAAAACGAAATTCACAAAATTATCCCAATTTTTTAAATCATATGATTCTATATACCCTTTTTCAAGCAACATTTTGGCAACAACTCTCTCGAATCGTCCCCCTTTTTTGCGCTCCTAAACCTCCCGAAACTCTGATAAAACCTCGTGTGTGGTTTTACTTTACAGAGAGAGAGAGAGAAAGTTTTAGTCCCCACTACTAAAGTGCCGAGCTTTCACATGCACATGCTCTTATACAGACGCGTGTATACTTGAATGCATATTAATACTTTGCCTGCAAATCAGAAGTGACGTCACGTAGGTTCCTCTACTGCTGCTGCAGTGCTGAATATCATTCCTCCGACGCGTTGAATATCACAGATAAGACCTGCGTTATTAATATCGTACAAGTTGTGAGGTTCTCGCTCGAGAAATGAAGTATTTCGAGCTGGACATTCATTTTTGTACGGAAAAAAGAGAGGAACGGAGTGAAAGATAAATGTTTCGTCTACGGTGTTTAAAATAAAAACAACAAAAGCCTTTTAATTTTTGTTAAAGGTATTGTTAATTTAAAACATTTGTTTGAATTTTTTTTAGTGCCCAATGCACTTTCCTTTTTTCAATATGAAAAAAATTAAAAGGGACTAATGGAAGGGTTTCAAGTAAATTCACTCATATATTTATCTGAAAGCATAATTTATTAACAATAAGAAGTACAAACTAAAAAATCGTGATGGTCTATTCGAACGTTGAAATATTATTAGTTTCATGTTATATGCATTAATTCCTTACTCTGCTTAAAAAAACATCTCATCTCGTTTGTACAATATAGTAATCAATTGAATTTAAGAAAATGCTCTGTACTCAGCTTATTAGTTCTATATTTAGTATATTTTTTTTTTATATTACATTTAAAAAAAAAGCAGGAGTATAACCTCAAACATCATTGACATTCAACGAAATGTCTTTTCCAAACGTCCATCACATTGTAAATTTTAATTTTTTTAACACATCACAAATACAGCTCGAATTTTTTTGTCTTGCTACACAAATTTATAAAACTCCATTCGTTCGTAAATTACTGCACATCGCATGATTATATTGTATCACAGTTTTCAACATTACAATTGTAGTTTAATGAATATATTAATTTTTTACGAAATATTACACGAATTATTACAAACAATCAAATGTATTTGCATGTAAATGATGCAATTATCTAATGACATGTTAAACTTAAATAAAAACAGCAATTTATAAAATAACTACAATTAAAATTTTACATTAGTTTTTACCAAACATCTTACATAGATGATCTTAAAAATCAATACCTTCAAACTGATATTTAATGAGCTGAATTATCAAAAAGAGTAAATTTTTTAATTTTACACTTTCACAAGAGCTCAACTTTTCATTTTTATTTCCTTAAAAAACCTTAAATTTTATTTACAATGAATTTTTAGGTTTACAAAGTTTTTATCACTAAACATGATACTGTAAACCATAAATTAGATTTCATAAGGCGAAAGACTTTTCACTCAAGAGTTTTTTTATGTGTTACATTACAGCCACAGATAATTATAATCCATGGTTTAATACAAAAATACCATACTTTCTTGTTATTTCTTTGTATTTTAAGATAGTTTTGTAAGGTGGAAGCAACATATGAGACGGAATCAAGTGATTTTTAGGTAAGTCGCTAATCGGGGAGTCAAAAAAATAATTATTTCATTTCAAGGATTTGAGATGTGACATTCAGGTACTGATTCGAAGATAACTGTAACACTCACTGTTTTAGATGCTTACTCTAATGATTTTATCTCTTGCACGCAAATAAACATTATTACAATAATTTAAACCATTTATCATATTCTCTCTTATGATTATGTACATAATTTCTTCTTGTATCAGTAAAAAACAGCTTAATGTACCGTGACTCTATATTGTAACGTCTTTTAAAATTCTGATCAACAATAACTATATTGTTTTTCAACGAAACTTTAAAATATTTAAAATGAAAGCTGCTAACCAGCTGCAGCAACTACTTAATTCGTTTGGAAACTTAAGTTAAACGCGATGAAAAATGGAAAAAGAGGAGTCAGTAGTGGAAAGAGACGCGTGTATATTGAGTCCATATGATGGTAAAACTCAATCCAAACGGTTAGCTAGACAAGATGTTTTGCAAGTTTGTAGATCTAATTTATGCAATTGTTTCAACATTTCATTTAAGGTCGCAAACTAATATCACTTTGCTCGGATTATGCACGTGAGAATTGAAGTACTAAAACTTGATACAAATTAATTATGATTATGTAACTCCATTTCTCAGAATAACTTATCGTTGCAGTATGAGCTTAGCAAAAGGTCTAAAGTAACATAAACTTATGAAATTACCGAATTCCAGCTGAATTCATGTTACCTTGTTGAGACGATGATTTACTGCCTATGCAGCGTAGGTGGCCGAAATGTCTACCGTCGCTTTCAGGTCAATCACTGCAAACAAACAAACCGAGAACCAAAAAATAATAAAAATTCGTCCTTTTAATAAAGTGACTATAACAATAGATTTTCGAGTGTACAGTATAAAAAATGTAATTTTTCACACGTCTTATGGGAATTATAAACAAGTATTACTGTAAGTTGAAGAAGTTCAGACAAATCAGAAATTGGGGTGAGTACTTTGATAAATTTTACGTCTTAGGATAATTGTAAGGAAATTTAGGTACCATTTATAGTGTTTCCTTTGTGTTTTCGTCTGCATGGCTACTTCAACATGGTACACTTAATTTGGAATCATCTTTATGCATTCAAACGTTGATTGATTTTACGGAAATGGAATGAAAATAAAAACAAAAAAAAACAAATTTTTTATTTCTAAAAATTTAACATAAAAATGATTTATTTTTTCCAGGAAATAAGTTAGATGTAATAGTATTTCGTGTTTGCAGTCTAATAATTTTTAATGCTATGATATTGGAATAACCAAGGAGTTTTTGTGAAAAAAATAGACAAATAATAAACTTATTTGTAAATAATTTGAAAATTTGTCTGTTTTTTGTAGACTATTTAATTTTTTAATTTTTTTAAGGTCGTTAAGGTTTTAATCATTTGTCTTTTTAACCCTTGAATCAAAATACTCTTCTTGCACGACTCAAAATCTCTACATTCATTTGATATTCCACTTTCACTTGATCTTTGAAAATAATTAAACTACCCTTAGATACAAGTTCAAGAATCCGATGGCTTAATTAACGCGTTCAGCATCAGATTCAACAACTGGCTTTTCTCAGCACACCGACTCATGATGGTACATCCTCTCGAAGTTCGAGCAGTTGAAATATTCCTTATCCCAATTTACGTGCCTACGTATGTAAATGTACTTCAGCCTCACATTTACCCTCGAAAACTTTGCAAAGGATTGTGTGGCGTATAGCAAGGATCAAGTAGCAAAAACACACGCACACACGTGTACGTAGCAAGTGTATACGGCAGCTTTACTTTGCCGAAAGTTGCGACTTGATTAGATTTTCTCTCTCACGCGCATTGGCACGCAAAGTATCGGATTTCCAAGTAAGAGCCTCCCTAGTTTGTGCTTTTCTGCTGCTGCTCTTTATTTTGCTCTGTGCATCGGGAAAGGGTACCTCTGATGTCTCTGACGCGGAGGTGGGTGGGAAAACCTCGTGAATTGTTGATGATTTTGCGGCGAATAGCTTTTACTCCACCACTTCCCCCCTCAAATCTCTCGCTTTCTTTTTACTTTATGTTTTAGTATGTTATTAGACTTCAATCGGTATCCAACAATCAAATTAACAATAATAAAATCTATTTTGATTAGTTTTTCGTAAGTATTTGATTTTGTATCTTTACATAATAATCTCCTCCAACAGAAATGCTTCGAAATTGCCTTGAGTAAAAAAATAGATGTAGACTAAAGCGTTATGAGATGGGAGGCTTGCTTTGTATCGTATGTTTGGTGAGCAACGTAAACAGGAATAAAAATTGTCAGATGCGACTTAATCAACGGAAAATAGGTATCGCTTGAAGACACTTATTTATCTCATACTAAAACACTTGACGCTAAATAAAAAACCCTTTTATGAAGTAAGAGAATGGACTTAATATTATGTCATAGGTGTATCTATACATTATTTATGATTGAGAGACTTGAGAGGTGAAAAGTTGGGCAACAAGTTTAGCTATAAATAACCTTTTTTGCCGTATACACAGGATTAAATGAATGTATGTACGTACACATAAATACAAAAGAAAAAGTTCTTACTTCGTGTTCTATGATGCTCAACTGTACTTGTCTTCACTTCTGTATTGATTTCTTTTTCCATTCATTCTTTTTTTTTCTCCGTCCTTTGTACGCAAAACATAGTTCTTACGTGTAATAAAAGTTATAACACACCTAATCTAATCATGTCACAAAGCGGCGCAGCTTGGTAGTAAATGTATAAAGAATCATACATCTATACGTAATAGTGGCAGTGGTAAAGGTATTATGCCACATCCTCAATCACATCATCATCCTTCTCGGCCGTTTTCACCTTTTCTCGTATTATGGTATGTATAGGATGGCACTGAAGATCGATAGGATACTAAACAACATTTCCGTAGCCAAAACGTGTGTTTTGGTTGCTGAAACACAAAGAAGAAAAAGCACACATGTTATACAATTCCGTGCACATGTATTACAGGGTGTAGCTACAACTATATCTACAGATGGTTATTTGGAATTAATTACGGGTAATTATCTGATTATACGGTAGCTACCATAAAATTGTGAATCTTTTTTTTCTCTACAACCTTCACTTATAATCTCGTTAACACATACGTGTTAATTTATGATGTTCATTTGGACTTCAAGATTACGCCTGTGATCATTTCAACCCAAAAAATTTAAATAAGTTCTTACATATCTCATGAGTCAACATGCAAGTATAGAGTATATATGAAAAACCAAATTTCATTCTCGAAAAGTTTTTACATGAAAGGTCGATTTTTTTATTTGAATAATAAAACAAAAATTTTGCTTGAAAAATGTTGAATTCCTTCCTTTGTTTTTTTTATTTTTCGAGTCATGTACGTATAACTATATAACAGCGAAAAAACTTTATAAACCAAAGGAGAAAGTTCAAAAAGTGTGTTTTCGATCAGTGTATGCGTAGTTTCCTACCCCTGCAACAGTTAAAAAGCTGTATAAGTATGGCTAGAAAAAAATCTTTCGTCGAAAGTAGAGTCTAGTTGGTTGGGAGTGGAAATTTATGTTTTCACATTTGTGTGATGAGAAACTTTTCGCTTTTTTAATGTGATGAAAAACTTGGCTAGAAAAGAGAGAGAGGTAGCAGAAAAAGAAAAAAATTCAGGACTGTTAAAATACAACTATTTTGTGAGATAAGAGGGAGCTACAAGGAGCAGAAATAAGCCAAACTATTCGAAAAACATTTTTTTACTTCAAGTATGGTGCAACAGTAGTATTAGAACCCTCCCTCCAATATTTCCTTATTTAGTATCTCTTTTGATGCCAAAGATCCACGTTAAATGTCACTGGTAGTAAACTAATCTGTATATTAATTACTTGGTAAATGAATATGAATGATTTACAAAGATGCAGACTTTTTGAGACTATCGAAAAATTAAAATGTAAAATAAGTCTTATAAAAGTAAATGGCATGTAAACATGATATTTTGGGGTAGTTTTTGTTGTTGTTGTTGTTGTTGTTGTTGTTGTTGTTGTTGTTGTTGTTGTTGTTGTAAGAACTTGTATCATTTAATGTACACTTATACTTGTAAATAAGTAAAAATTATGAAAAAAAAAAAAAATTTTGTAAAATTCCATTAAAACTGCTTCTCAAGTTTCAGCGAAAATTTTAAGGCTTTTCTCTGACTAAGGCAGGTTTTAAGATGAAATGAATGGGGAAAAGAAAAACTTCACGTCATGCCTGAGGGAACAGAAACGAGATTTCCCCGGACGTCAAATCACTGCAGTTTGCTCAAACGCCACTGCCTCCGCTTTGTGTACACATCACAGCAACTTCTCCTTCCTCGAAAAACAAAAAAGGGAATCCCCACCGCTCCTCTCTAGCCCAGATTTTATAGCACAATCGACTCACGTAATACTAAACACATACATACACCTACCTGAGTTGTAGTTGCTCCTCAAGTGACTCTGAGCTCGTGTGCCACGGCTTTCCAGAGGCTGCTTGAATAAGCTACCATCGTCAATGACTCGATGCTTTTCTATACGCTTGTACACCAGCGGTATGGTGGCGATGCACTTGAAGTGGATGTCACCGTGCAGGAAGTGGCTTGACTTCACCTCGAATTTCAGACCAAGTTTTTCGATTTCCAGGCCATTCTTGTCCATTTGGTGGCTGCGGGGACCAACCGTCTTGTTATCCGTAACCTACGACCCAGAAAAATTGCCGATGGTTTGTTATGCAGTATATATGGGTCATATCTTCGTTGTATGCATTATTATTGATGTACGGGTATGTAGACGAAGTAGATCTGATTTGATTGCAAACAGGTATTTTTGTCTGACATTTAAAAGTACTTCTCTGTTAAGTACATTACAAATAGTAAAATTGTTTCATTTGTAAAATTCATGAAAAAAATCAGATTTTATATGACACTGAATCGAAAGCATTTATTTTTATGATCCCTGAAACTGCAAACCAAAGATTCAGTGGTACAACTGTGTATTTGGTCAGACATGTCTTCTACAAGTAAAAAATCGAAGCTTTGAAAGTTTTTGTCTAATAATTCGTAATAAATTTTCGTTGAAAAAACTAACAGTTTGATTTAATATCCAAATCATGTTTCTAGTAGTGCAACTATGCGTTTGGTCAGACAGGTCTGCCTTGCATTTTAATTGCTCGGTATAGGTGTTTACATCCGAAGAAGGACAGCGAAATATTTTTGTTTCATAAGAAAGAGTTAAAATACTAATTACTCAGTACTAGAACCAGATATTAAGTAATGTCACTGAAGTTATAGTTGGGTAAGTTTTTCTTTTGGAACATGTAAATTATTTGAAGCTTTATGCTTAAAGATGCACTGAAATAATGTATTATATTGCAAAAAACAACGTTTTGACAACTAAACATGCGAACTAGAAATCGAGTAATATAACGATACGTTTAGTCAGACGCGTGTTTCTTATGTTACTTAAGATATTTGAAACCCTGTGCCCAGTACTGCTTGCATCTTTATATTACAAATTAAGTAGTATAACCAAGAGTTTAGTTAGCCACGTATTACTTATGTAACAAACAACCTTTTTAAAACTTTATGCTCCACAACGAAAAATAAATCTTAACGATTAGAAAAAACATTTTGAAAATTGAACGTTTTGGCTTAAGATTGAGTAGAACTACTATGCGTTTGGTCATACATATCTCCCTCGTAAAACAACGTTCTATAAAAATGGTACAGATAAAAAAGATTTGAATTTAAAATACAGATACGGACTCATGACCCTTTTATTGAAAATTTTATGCCTAATAAAAACGCTATATGTAATTTAAGGTTAAAATCAAAGGTACGGACAAAAATATATACAAAAAAATTATAAAAAACCAAATAAATTTTTATTGTAAATAAGGATAGTCTGACTGTTGACATCAAAATTATTACTACTAAGCATTAATCGACTGTTATTTTTCCAACACAAAAAGACACATTCTAAAATTGAGTAATAAATAGTATCTCCAATTAACTACATTTTTTCGAGCTCGGAAATTCTCTTCGTTAAAATAGTATTACACGGACAGAACGTGTAGTTGCAACCTCAAAAAAAAAATTTGTTCTGATGTAAGGGTAGTAGCGTGGAAAAAATAGAGATAGGAAGGACAAAAAGGGCTCTTTAGTCCGAAACCTTTTAGTTATCTTATTCTCTGGTCTCTAGTAAGGGTATTACGAACTAATTTCCGCATCGTTTGTGTAAAAAGACCCCGGTGCTAACGATTTTAATCCTCATACAGAAGAGAGAGTGAAAAAAGACGAATACTACAGATTGGGAGAAATATAGAGGTACAAGAAGACATGGAAAAGAACGAAACTGTGAAAAAAAAACCAACAGCAGAGTAGAGGGGGTGGAAAAAAGCCGGGGGTGAGAGTTTTGGAATGTGGCCGTAAATCTATAGCAAGGCAAAGAGGGAGCTTGTACCCCATAAAGACATTATACTCCCTCTGACCTCCGCAGCAGGGACTCGCCATTAGTGAATATATTTTTTTGCGTTTGCCTTCTTTCTCTACTCTATGAGGGCTGCAGAGAGACTCGCCTGGAGCTTTGTGGTAGATTATTCTAGCCTCACACAAGACACATCATTATCCAAATAGCACTTGAAAATATTTTTCACTCTTATCTCTTTTCCTTTTTTTTCGTATTACCAGGAAAGGATGTAATAAATGTACATATTTGTCAAAAAAGTACTTATGCTCAGATACGAGGCCATAGAGATTATTTTTACGAGATCGCACGAGTTTTGTGTGGGAGGCAAAGGTTATACACAAGATATATAGATTTATCTGATCGCACATAAAAGTTGATCACGTAAAAATGGTGTGCTAGTGCAAGTTATTTGCTTATAGATTTCACAAAGTCTTGTAGTTATTTTACGTTCTCTCAGTATTGATGAGTTGGTGTTCATAAGAACGTAGGATGTAAATCATAGAATTAGATGATACAAATTTTAAAGGGGTACATCTAAACGCTTGAATTGCTGTGATGTTTACGATCGTTTCGCCTCACGCAGTGCGATCAAAATATTTATTGGGCAATGAATTAAAACGATCACTCGGAATACTTACTCTCGAACTCTGGTGCTTATGACCAAGCGAACTTTTTCCGTGACAAACGAATAAATTTCCTCTTCAGTCGGTAGATACCAATCGATTTCGGCTGTAGACTCTGAGAGATGGAGAAAGTGAAAGGGGACGATAGATTTTCCATTTTTGGCACCGAAAAAACTTGATTGTTTCTCCTTACAGTCGATGAACTTCTCTTTCATTATTTTTCTTTTCCTTCAAAAGTCTTTCTCGAAAAGAAGAAACAAGTTTTTCCAAAGTAAACTATTGCAGTGATTGTAATTTTTGAAAAGGATAGAGGAACTCTGGGCACCCTTCTACTTGGTGGATGCACTGCACTACACGACACAGCAGAATCACTCTAAATTTAAATGAACTTTGAAAACCTCATATGAGCTCGAAAAAAGTGGGAAAAACTAAGGAGAACCGGAAGCTGCATTCGTGAGCCACCTATGCGTGTGTGCACGATGCGTAACATCGCTACGAGGGGGAAAGAAGATTCATGTATGCATAATGAAGGCTGAAGATGAGGAGATGGAGGAGCGATTGTGGGCGAATGATAGACGGAACAGCTTTTTAAAAATCCTCGCTAAGCCCTCATTATTGGGAAGACAAAAACAAAAAAAAAAGATGATGACGAGTGAAAAACTATCTGCAATACATTTTATGTACCAAATTTTTTCATGCGAAATGATAAAATTATGATGAGTAACGAAATGCCTTTAATAAAGTCATTCAAAATTATTCATCGACACACTTAATTCAAGCAAAAAATCATTTATTATTCAGTTAAAGCGTCTACATACAGCCGATCGATGAAGCACAGGTAAGAAGATCTGGATTCTTGAGTACATCCTCGGTCAGGTATATGCCAAAGGATGTGGCTGGAGGACTGACGCCATGATTTATCTTTTTAATAACACAGTCGTACGATGGCGTCTGCACCCAACGCACCAGCCGTGAGAGCTTAACGAAGACTCATCGTCAGACAGTGGTCGTAGCGAATTGCGTGTGTACACTTATTACGAGAGGGTGAGGCTTCGAATGTGGAGCGCCAATTTTCCGTACCAGAGTGTTAATGGGGGTGGGGGGTAGTTGGGGATTCATTACGCATCGGTGGCTCTCGCGTGTCGTTTTTAGCTCCGCGACTCGAGGCCTGCAATTATTGTTCGATCGCGCGTTGCGGAAAAAAAAATTGGTATGCGTAGGGTAGGCCCACGTGTATCATTAATGTAGCATAGTTATTAGGAAAGAGCAAATAAATTAGTGGGACATTCGTTTTTTTTTAAATTTCATCCACATTGTCTTCGCAAGTCGTAAGTCTGATCGATGTGGCGTCGATAAGGTTTGATGGCATGTATAGATAATAATACAACTGCGTCGTCCAGAAAATGGTACATGGAAAAAGTAGGAGGGAAGAAAGTGTTGCCGGTTGTGTAAAAGTGCTTGTTTTTCTCTCATAACGCATAGGGCCTATCTTGTAATTATTATCGATATTACATGTATGCTAGTTACAAAAAAAAAAAAAGAAAAGAAAAAACTTTTGACGTGCTAGACATAAAAACTTGTACCACAAAAAAAAAAAGAAAAACCCAAGAAAGTTCCTCCATTTGTGAACGAAATTACTTTCGGTCTCATTAGACGTACAAAAGCATCAACTAACGCCAAGATTCTCAGCTAAAGGTGGTAAGTATACCACACACTTGACATTAAATGACGTATGTACCCTAAACGTGCACGTACTTCATCTTTTTCTCTTTTTCCCTCCCAAATCTGCTTAGGGCAACATCCCAACGTCCCAGTAAGTACAGCGACGTCGAGCCAACTTTTCGCGCAAATCTCATTGAGCAGCTGCCCAACGCCTGCCCAACTCCGGCAACTGTCGGGGACGTGTATAAGTACATCCTACTTTTCTTTGCTCTTTAAGGCACGTGTCCCTCGTCACGTGAGAAAAGTCTATTTCCCTGTAGTGCGCAGAGGATGGGATGGGTGAGAAAGAGACATGACAAACTCCGAAAAACAAAAGAAAATAGATTACACACGGAAATTAAGAGACTTTGGTGGCAAATGAAGGGGAATAAGTTGAAAGAGCATACAAAGTAAGTCACTTTTTTTTCAGAGCCAAGAGAAGCAAAAAAAAATTCTGGGAAGAAAGAAAAAGAGGCTCGTGGTAGGTCGTATTTCAGTACAGTACACAGCTGATTAATCAATATAGCGGCGCTCCAGCGCTCCGTAACATTAATTTTCAAATATATAGGGTGAGAGACTTTAAGTCCAGTGGTGAGCGCAGTAGCTGCACCAGTGCACACCTATGAGTTTTTTTCAGCCTGAACTGTTAACTCTTTGTTTTTTTATATTTTGTTCTTTTGAATGGCACTTATTGTGCTTGTCCTTTATTCGTATAATATCTGCGAGACTTTTTGTGTGGTTTAGATCCTCTCTATTTGTATTATTCTTGTTTCCACATACTTTACAGGCGTATCAGGGTAAAAGGAGGTCACGACACATAGAGTGTTAAATTTTTTGGTGTAGGAATTTTTTAAGAGCTGTCAGAGTGTTAGGAAAATGGAAGGAGGTTACGTGGTTGAATGAGAAACAGGTCTCCCCAGACATGGATACGTTATGTGTCAATAGAGCCAGGTAAAATAAAAAAGTATGCATACCTGACCACGTATGTATATACGGATGCGGTCATCTATGTGTACCTATTTTATATATGTATGCTGGCTAACCAGCTCTTCGGAGATTAGATTGCTAATCAGAGCAGGTCCAAACACGTCACTGCCATTCAAAGATAAAAATGATACATTTGTGGTAAAAGCGGGGTCAGTTTGTTGTGAAGGCCAGATCGCACAAGGATGTTTCGTTTGGTGGGAGTAAAGACTATGTGTTTTTTTTTTTTTTTTATACTTACAGCGTTGGGAAAAAATTGATAGTATGTTTTGGCCATTTTTCTCTGAGGGTTGCTCAACTTTCCAACCAGAAACTTGCGACAGCCTTCCCCTTTTCGACGTGTTCAAAAGACTTATAATTATTTCTTAGATCTCACCAAACTCAATGTAGTTTATTTTTGTGTTTCCCACTTTTAATTTATTTTTTCAAGCAAAACAAAACAATAAACCCCTCAATCTGTGCGCAGTCGACTTCACAGTAGTCTCTCCCAAGCGTAGAAAGTGTAATAAAAGTCACACTCAGCGTCCCGATCAGGGATTTAGAAGTTTGGGAGAGGTATGAAGCGAAAGGACGAAAATGTATTCCATAATTGGGGAACTTTCCTTTTGAGCCTTGTGTGTACCGCGGTCGTATGTGGCAAACTTTCACTTGGAAAATAGTTTAATCTCCACCGCTTCTGGGTTTGGCGCGTTCTGGTTTTGGGGTCTAGAGGGAGGGGGGTTAGCTCATGTGCACACTTTAGCCAATGTGTGTACTTTCTAGGCTTATGCTATTGCTATGTGGTGCTGACGAAGCTGAACAACCATTGTTACTCAAAGCAGGACTTTGTGGCCGGCCAGCTGCATCCCCAAGTTTTAGTGTCAAACATGCAAGAATTTTATTCATCGTCTAGTTATTCCGATTTCATGGTTCATATAATACTGTAGTCTTTTGTGCAAGTATTTGTCATTTCACAAATTTTATTTTATCAATAATTATGATAAGCTTTGAATATTTGCTGAAAACTATAGAACTTCAACTAGGCTCGTAACATATCAAAGAATTAGCCATTGGAATAAAAAGAAGTAATGCAAGAAATGAATTTTTGTCAAACGAATTTAAGTAAACAACACACTACGTGTGACTATACAGTAGAATTTAGGGGACACAGGCTTTCAATCAATCAAAAAGTTGGTGAAGATAAATTTTCTGCTTCTCACTTACGTGCGTAGTCGATCCAACGCTTTATAAATTACATTTGTAGTGATTAATGCAGCAGTGAATATGCTAATGGGCAAATCGACAGCTACAACAATTAATCACAATAATGGATAGTAAATAATCAAAAGCTTTTCGATCACACAAATGATACTCCTACTTGGTAAAAAATGAAAGATGAAGTACGCAACCATATGTACGTTATTTATAATGTTTTCTTAAAAAGTAGGTCTTTGTCTCTCACTTACGGGAGGGGGGAGATTCAGTTCTCCATAAGTTATCTCGTTTAGAATGAAGATTAGAGATGTATGGAGTGCTGGCTAATAAACGACTCACCTCAATGTTGTTGATGTACCACGTCAGAGTGGCGT
The DNA here is from genome assembly GCF_036245765.1 of Copidosoma floridanum. Taxonomy (NCBI): domain Eukaryota; kingdom Metazoa; phylum Arthropoda; class Insecta; order Hymenoptera; family Encyrtidae; genus Copidosoma; species Copidosoma floridanum. The sequence goes on from NW_028321891.1 coordinate 8,593,950, forward strand.
GTGGCTTCGACGGGGCTGACGTGCAGTTCATTTGCACCAGGTCGCCCAGCTGGTATTTTGACTTGCCTCCGCTAATTTTCGGCCCATCCTTTGGCAGCACTATTCAAAAGAGTTAAGATAACTGTACTTTAGTACACTCATACGTGTAATATAAATTTGTAGTCACGTGTAAGTGTAGGTGTCAGTGTGACGTGTGTATAAATATTAAGTATCGAAGGTTTGAAATTGTACATAAATTTTAGGGTTGTAATTTTTAGTTCCCTACAAACTGAACAATACCGTGGTTGATGTGGTCGAAAAAAAATTCAGTGACAGATTGTAGAGAGAGAAAAAGAAGGAAAAAAAACAAGGCATTGCACGTGTACTTTGTGCCAAATGAATATGACCAATTAAAAATGTATAAGATTAATCTTGATTGAGCATCTGATCTGTTGAAATACGCGCGTGTGTGTGGGGCCTACTTTTCCTCTTGCATTTTTATAATAAAGTATAATGCACGCCATAACGGACAAGTACACGCACCGACAACGACCAAATCGCTGTGGTCCGAAATGGTGTCGAAGGCAGGAGCTTCGCCGGACACCTCGCACCTGTACCGGCCACTGCTGTCAAGGTTCACTCGGTGGATGACGACCGATCGCTCCGAGGAGCTGTATTTCTGGAAAATCAAAAGAAAAATACATTTAGCTGTAGATAGAGAGGAAGGGTTGTTCAATGTGGTTATTGGGTGGAAAAGTGATGATTATATTTTTCGGAGATTTATTATCAAAGAAAACACAAAGAAGTAATCGGATCCTAGTTCTATTTACAAATAATGACATTCGATTTTTTTCTAAAAATCCACAGCACCTGTCGTTCACGGGGAAAAAGTTTAGTTGGTATTTTTTGGGGCAATAGTCTTTGCGTGCTATGTAATAAAAAATTGAAATACATTGATATTTCAAAACCTGAAAAAACACCTTTTATGTATACGTGGGTTTGAAGGATTATTAGTTAAAGTTGCTATTATACTTTTTTGAATTCAAACAAAACCACAAAGATATAGATAATAGCATGGTTTGTATTTATAAATAAAAATACACACATGTATCAACTTTACATCCATTTTCCATTAGAACGTTAAAATGTTTTAAGCTGTTACTTTAAATCTGATATAAAATCTCAATTAAATTCAAATGTTTTACTGGGACGAGATAGAAATCAGTGTTTGTCAATCCGTATATCAGAGCGACATTGCATTTCCGTGTTGTGTTTGTGTTTTATGTACGAATCCAATTCTTGCACTGAGGCATTTCCACCAGAAGCTTTCAACTTCATGTTGTAAAATTATACACATTCTCCCAGGATAATTTAGACGAAGTACTGTAATGACAGTTCTAAATCCAGTTGTAACCAAGGCTCCTTTATACTGGAAATGGTCCTACATAATTTAATATAAGACAAAAATTAACAAATGCAACAAGGCGAGAGATATTTGCCTGACATAACGTTGAAGTAAGTCATTTGGTACGTAATTCAACACAAACTTGAGCCTGACAAACAGAAAGGAAGTCTCAGTTCCTATTCATAAGTGTAAACTTCATCATCAACTTTTAGAGCTCTTTCAAGTATTGTTGCGAAATTTTCACACTAATTCATGCTTCGAGCTAAGAGGTAGAGCAAAATAGCTCTATTTCGAATGAACTAATAAATCATGTCCCAAAATCTTCTTGCCTATCCAGCACGTGAAAGCGAGAGGTTGACCCTCAGCCTGTCACGTTCATAGATAAGAATGAAAGCATAGCTGTGGCGGGAAATTATGACGGAGAGGCGTTTCACCGCGAGAACAAAGGACGCGACCGCGATTTTCCGCGCTGCTCTCTTTATCCTTTGGCACAGTTACAGCATGTGCACGCGTGAAAAGCGGAAATCTGAGGGCCCCCAGTTTTTTGGGAAGGATAGAGAAAGACAGGGAGGAGGGAGAAGGAGAGGGCGTCTAACCGGGTAACGAGTCATTCTATTTTCAGCGCACGTTTAAGGTTCCCGAAGAATTTACGATCAAATCACGTTCTCGGCTCCCTTGCTCCTTCGCCGTTGGCCTTCTACCTCCCAACTGCGCTCTTTTTCTCCCACCACTGCTACTCTTTCCTTCTTGCAAACGCTGCCGTTGCTGCTGCTGCTGCTACTGCTCGATCGTAACTTTTTTCCATTATTGCTTCGTACAGCTCAGTACCAACCCTTATACTTCTTCTTCTGCCAAGGGAGTTTCATTTGTGTTGTTTTTTCTTCTTTATTTTTCATGAAAATGGTACGAGAGGTCATTACAGACGCTGCTGAGGACTAGAAGTGTTGTTACACGGCGAACAGATAAAAATAGTCTACAGGTAACGAATTTTTAAAGCACTGCAGATAGTCTAGCTTTCCCTTTCTCTTTCTCTCTCCCCGCATGCGTGTATAACTTGATTTTACATCCAATACCGTGGTGAACAAGTGTAGGGTTTGTATGGATTTTTCACGTAAAGATTACTTTTTTATTAAGTTTTTGTAAACATGGTAATTTTAATGCATGGATTTTTGTGATGCTCAGCTGTAGTGCCTCTGTGTTTTTATTTTCATTTTCAGTTTATGTACTTAATTGTTAAAAAAACTCGTAAACAAAATGAATTGATTAAAACTCATTCAGGAAATATTTATTTTTATCTGATGTGCCATTTTATTAAATTAAATTTTTCTATTGCTGATGTATTGAATTTACATTATAGTGAATCAACACTTGAACTATGGAAAATAAATTGAAATAGAAAATTTTTGTCATGTTTACTGTATATTGCGAAGAAGAAAATAATTTGAATGTAGAGGTCTTGTGTTAAAATGATGTGAGTAATCGAGTGTGACAAGTTTTTTACATTCAAGCTGGAGTGAGTGTCAGCGTCTGAATATATGACACGAGTCTTGGCCTGCATGAAAAAGAATTTCATATAGTCTGTGGAGATTTTTCTCCTTTTATATGCAGAAAAATCTTTTCCTCCTGAAAAGGATAGGGTCGATATATGATACGAGACTTTAAAATTATGATTTCTTTCCTTCAATTTTTTTTTCTCCCGATATGCTTCATGTATAAAAAAAATAACTACAAGTTTTTTTAATTTGCTTTTTTTCTAATTATAAATATATTTTTAAATAATGTAAACCCATACCTACAGTTTACTAATTTACTTTGAATTTATCGTTCTTAATTTTCTTGCTTACTCACAATGTGCGAAGATATGTCATTTTGTTACTCGTTGTAATGTACGTTTCTAAGATCAAAAAATGTTACAAAAATGGCCCTATGAGCGTATTGTGCAGTGCTATCATCGCTACTATGAATGCCATACGTTTGCCTATTGTTTGCTTGCTCTTGCACAACGTGTGCAATATTGAAATTAATTAATTCACATCGATCTAATAGATCTTCAAGTATATAATAGACAATCTATCTACTCATATTTTGAATTGATTATGAAGTGTCATACCCTAACTGCTACCCCTTAAGTTGCAAAAAATCTCTTTGACGCCCTCTCTTTCTTTTCGTTCTGTATAAAGCAGAAAATTAACAAGAGCAGTAGTACGTATCCGCGTATGGTCAGACCTTAATAAAATAGCGCTTAGGACTCTCTGTAGTGTGTTGCTCTATGGTAGTGTGTGTGGGTGCATTTCTCTTTCTCTCTACGCTTGTCTCTGTTCTTCGGCATACCACAGCCTCTTGTGTAAATAAGTGCACGTACGTGAATCAAAGGTGGTTATGCCGCTGCAGTTGCTTACGTTTCTACTTAAAAGTGGCATCCACAAAGGGGGAAGACGACGCTTGGAATGAGGGAGGGTAATAACTGCAATTGTGTGTGTATGTATTGTTTTCATTCGTAGGTATAGTAAGAAATAGAAAATTTACTTTCCACACGTAATTACATGTACGCCAAACAATTATACGGGCAGAAAGTCCCTTATCCTCGATCCATCGTTTCCTTTTGTATATAGCTCCTAGCTGTTGTGTTTGTGTCATTATGTGTAAACCTAACGATTACGGGTGGAAAGTCCCTTGTCTTCGAAACAGAAGGCCAAAGCAACACCATACCTCTGCGGTTTCCTTTTGTGTACATGTGCTAGCTGTGTCAGATTCTTTACTCTGTGGCACGTACTTAATTCATTGATATATATATATATACATATATTAAATCCATCGAAACTCAGAATAATATTACAGCTCAGAATGCTTTTACATTTAAATGTATTCTGGAAAATTTTTTTGCTTAAATTTTTTGAAAATTCTCTTGTTAGCTTAGATTATCAAATTACTCTTTGAAATAGGTAAACTAATTATTATACTTTTTATATATTACCATCCCATTTATGGTTTGAAATTCATAAAAACTAAATTACACGTCTTTTTGGAGTTCAAAAAAAAATTAGAGAGAGATAATTCAGGTCATGAGTTTCTTGGTGACTTTTTACAGATTTAAAAATCAATGTAGCCTTAAATTAGCTCATGAATTTTTCTGGCAATTCTGAGGAAAGTAGGCTTTGAGCTCTCCGTATGAAATTAAAACAAGTACGAGTGCATATAGGGACGGGGAACTTGAAATTACTTTCAATTCCAAGCCTTTGCCCCAAACGCATCGCCTCCTTTCCAAGACAAAGGAAATTAACTCTCGGAGAACTGGAGTTACTGCTAGTGGTGCTACTCGTGCTGTAATAGTTGGACGAAGTAAGTACTGCGGTATAGCACTTCGGTACTCGAGAAAAGCCTTAGCCTTGATTAGCCCACTTTCCGTGTGAATTTTTTTTTAAAACTTTTAGGAGTGACAATAATCCGCATTGAGAAGTATGGTCAAGATTACTTGCTTTTATTATTTTAAATCCTCCACCTTTTGTCTTTCTATTCTTATTCTCACTCGTAGGAGTGACGTTGAGGACTGAGCTGCTTAATATACATATTTACACTGCTCCACAAAAAATCCCCTCGAAGAAAAGACAGACAGAGGGAGAGAGAGATTAATCGAAACGCTTTTATTTCATTTAATGAGATGCATCATAAGCTCCATAAGGAAGAAAGAAGAGTAATTTTCAAAGTCGTGGCGAACAAGGCTTTATTTTTTTTCCTTTTTTTCTTGTAAAAATAAAGAATTTAAAGCATGAAAAGTAACGTGCACTTAACCCCAACAAAAGTAATATATACTGTAGAATAACTTTTTTAAGCACACTTTGAAGCTATTGCGCTCTTGAATGATGAATGAATGTTAAAATAATTTTTTTGGTTTTTTCAAAAAGTAACGAAGCTTTAGTTGCTGTCAAGTTATATTGTAATGTGTAGATTAAAACATCAGGTAAACATGTCTCTTATTTAAAATATAACATAATTTTTTAGTAGAAAACCTAAAAATGTTTAGATATTTACTTGATACAATAAAACAAACTATCTGAAGAGCATTTGGTATGAAAACTGAGTCATGGCCCATGCACTAAACAGCGTCGATTCTTATTTTTTGTAGTATACACTTTGTGGTAATACATACAAAAATAATAAAATACTAAAAAACTTCACAGTGTCCAAATCTCTCCTCTTCGCATTACTCTTATGGGTCGAATTTTAATTCCACTCAGTATAAATATGCATTCCAAAGAAAAAATCGCGAGAAACCAAAAATTCTTGGGCCCCTAAATCCTCCAGTGAGACAACTACATTGAAATATTCGTTGTTTATTCCTCTAGTTTTCTCTTTGGACCAAAATATGTAACGTGATTATTCTGTCCCATTGCATAATAAAAGCTCGCACAACAGCGCACGTCGTAGAGCCCCTCCCACTCCTACTCCTCGTGGCGCCCCTCGTCCAACCCCCTAAGCTCACTGTGGGGAAGAAACTCGGGGAATGTGGCTGCATAAAAAAAGAGTATGGAAGAGAGGGAGGGAGAGAAAATGCCAGGGGACAGAAGGTATCGGGATGATATCACAATGTGGAAGCAAAAATAACAAAAGTAATAAAGGGAAGCTTTTATAGCATCATAGTATGGATTGTACGTACGTCGACGTTGACGCCAGGAAGGGAAAAGACGTGGACGTCGGGTCGCTCGTTTGGCACGTAGCGATAAAACTCGTTGCCGTCCTTGTACCACTTGACCGAGTACAGGGGCTCCCCGTCCAAGTCGAACTCGCACTCCATCCGCACAGTTTGATTTTGCACTACGTGCGTGGGTATCTTCAGGTTCGTCATCATCAGGCCCTCCACTGCACCTGTAAAAAGTAAAGGCAAACTTCTGATTTATTTTTTAAAATATTTTATTATATGGCAGCTTTAATGCCACAGTATAAGATTCTATAATATTTTTCTATTTTTTCCAATTTGTGCTTAAGGTTTTGAATTTGAAAAGAACGTGTTTGGCATTTTCCGTGTTATACATTAGTAATGAAATGTACGTGTCGTTACAAGTAAATGTCTGTTTGCTACCAAAAAAGTTAGAGGACAAGGAGAAAGGCAAAACCTCGCTTTATTGCGTTCTTCTTGTTTCACTCACTTCAAGTCCTCTAAGCTTAATTTGACCGTACAAAAAGTTCAGAGAGTAAGTTATTACGATTACAATGAATACCCAGCATGGGATACAAAAGTGAAATTACGACTATTACGATGTGTTGTTTTCACGAAAAGAGTATGTCATGTTTGTTTTTCAACTTTTCAACTAAAATTTTCGGGGCTCTTACGTTGTACAAATTATACCTGCAGCTGGGTGATATTGCACGATTGTTGTTTTTTTTTGTATCTGCATATTTTTTGTATGATAAAAAAAGTAACCACTTGGGTAGTGAAATAATCTCTTTTAGTTTATAAATACAAAAAGAAAAACGCTGCCATTTTATTAAACTTTTTTTTTTTGAAGGTGTCCTGTTTATACTAGGAGCAGTAAGTCTTCTTATGGAGATTTTATGGAATAATGCAATAAATAATGAACCGATGACTTCTTTATGTAGATTGAAAAAATTGTTAATCCACATTTGCCATTGAAAATGATAAATTTTGTACCAAAATAAGGTACAACCATTACATTTTAATTGTATTTTTCGGGAGAACATATGTGCTTTGAAAAATTACTGATACCCAACTTAATAACTCGACCAAGAGATCATTTTGGATACATTTCCTTTTATATTCTAGCTTTTCCATCATTTTGTAACAATAGTTCTTTTTTCATACAAAACGAGCTCTAATATCAATAAACTGGAACTACACTGCTAATTTACGTAATAAAGCTTTTTTACCCAAATAAGTGTACGATAAACAATGGTAAAATTATAATTTGACTTGTCAGATGGTACCCACTTTGCAAACAATAAATATTGTGTAAGTCCACGTAATAGTCGAGCTACGAATTAGCTATTAAATCCTCGATATTTCGTACAGCGACGCTCGATTTGATGCTCCTTTTTGAAATCACGGTCCATCATACTCTCGCAAACTATCAAGTTAATTCTATTTACATGCAGAGTTCTTTTCTCCCTCTTGATTTAAATTTAAAAATTTAACGTAAAATGTAAAATGTGCTTGTAAATATTTATAAGCAGATCAAAAACACGAGTTTGAATGAATCACAATAGACATAACGAGCACCTTTCATGATTCGATAAATTATATTTCAATCGTTCATTTCAATAAATTGAAAGAAGCCAAACATGAGCCTTTTATAATAACCCAACAACATTATCAAGTGTCAAGAATAGAATTGAAAATATTATGAATTAAATTATTACAGTCTACTGTTCAAGCCCTTACATACATATCAAATGACTCAAAGTAAATCGATAATTAACTTATTTAAGCGTATCGGTCGATTAAAACTCAGTTAAAGCCATTTGATTTGAAAAAATTTTTCTCACACTCCACACTTGATGTGTCACTTTATTTTAAATCTTGAAGTATAACAAAAGTATTTTTACCTTATAGCATCAAAAACTCTTGAAAAAATTGAAGTCTGGTATACGTACAAAGAGGGTCATTCGTGGGGATGTAGTGAAAAAGATGTACCGTCATTTTGGATTGGCCATTTTGATATTAAGTTTAGTACGATATTCGTATAAACAAACGTACCCACACGTCGAAGAAGTAGGTACTCGCCAATAGTTTCTACGCACAGCCAAACAGAGGCACGTACGTACCAATATTAAACTTCTGAGAATTCAAACATGCTTATACACCAACAACTAGTTCTCCGTACGTAAATTACTACGATGCCGCGTTGGGGTCACCTGTATGCATGGAAGCAAACCCTTACCCACCATTACGTAGGCACATGTGTCTGCACATAAGATCCTAAGCCTATACAGCCTGGCTCGAGTATAAGTAATTGTTTGTGTGCACAAGCGTGCAGCCAGTGTGTATATATATATATGTGCGCGTGTATTTATGATGTGTGCACACACATGTGTGAGCCTACGAACTTTCCAGGGGTATGGTAACAAGGTGGGGGAGGAGGGGCGAGAGCTGCCGACACGCCGGCAAATCAGATAACGAGGCCTGATGTTTATGAGGAATAACTTTAGAGGAACACGAGGGTTGTTAGTTTAAAAAATATATGAACATACACATAAACCTCGTAATATGCTGTTGGTGATATTAGTTCGCACTATTTGCTTTGTACATCTACGTACTCATTTTTCCAAACAAATGAAATTCATGGCTGAACGAATCCTTAATGATAGTATTGTGTGCTCGTAGGAGTGATTCTAATTGTTTTCGTTTTTTCTATTTTTTTTTTTTATTTTTGTAAAACGTACACTCGTAAGTCTGGTACCATTGTTTCAGGTGCTACCCAATACTGTTGAGTTTCAAGCAACCACTTTGTAATTAACGGAAACTAAAAGCCCATTGCACCATGGCTTTTCTTTTGCCGAGTACCTCAAGTAATAAATGGTATAAGTTTGTAGTAAAAATACTTGGCAAACAATAATGTCAAAACTCATTTACATTTACATGGCTGGCAAAGGGTGTGTTATTAGTCACGTGAGCCAAGCCACGGATCTCGCATACATCATTCACAAACGAACCCAAGTTAGCCACCAGCGGGGGAGTTGCGGGGAAGTTTAAGGGCTGCACAGTATGCTGTAATTGTTTGTCCCCCGCATCTGTGTTTACACGTGTAGTTTAATGAAATTGATATTCAGGTCACTCGTGTAAATTGCGTTGCTCGAGAAATCCGTGCCAGAACCAGTTACGACGATGATATTCATTAGCCGCATTCTCCTACTACCCCCTACTTCCCCACCTATCGTGACGTAAAAAAATATACCCCCCCTGTTGTCAATGGCCTTATTAGGAGCAACGGGATAAAACCAAATTGCCAAACTCCTGGATTCAAAAAGACGAAAGGAGCAATGTATAATCACATTTAATTTCAGCCTGTCCTCATCCATTTCTTCCCTTACTTCTTTTAGACACTCCTGAGTCCTAGATACGTGAGAGAAATATCTAGAGATTTTCTCATTAGAGAAACTACTGACCTAAAAACTGATTTAACTCAAAAAGCATTATCCTCATACCATGCGATCTATTTTGTCCCCTTTTTAACTATTTGCTAGAAAAAAATGATACAGGACAAACGTCTACTTTTTTATTTAAAATGCCCAAGAGTGATCTAATAAGATTGTTTATCTGCTACATTTTTTCACATGTTTTAATATCCATGCTGCAGAGCTATACCTTAAGTACTCCTGATGTGGCTATTTACGTGAAATTGAGAACAGCTATGTTGTTTGCCATTTTCAAATTATGCGGTAGCGTTTGTCAAGAAACTTTTTTAGTTATATACATTTTGATACAGGATTAAAAAAAATGTAAGTGACAAACACTGTAGTGTGGTACAGGTACCAAGTAGAAGGAATTAAGTGGCTCAATCAAAGATACAGGGAAACAAAAGCTCATGAGTGATGGTGCTAGTCCGGCTTGATTTACCGTAATTATGGTAGACCCATCAGCACTAGGCTCATGTAACAACAAGGATATGAAGGAAGAAAAGGAGGTTCTCTGAGTTTTTTTCTTAGCTCCAATTGTCTCTAATACAAACCTGAGAGCCACGTAATACAAAGCACCAGCCTTAGCGACAACAGCCATATTCTCCTCGCACCACTTATGTTGATGGAGAATAGCGTCCCAAAGTTGCTCCTCATTTCTTCTGCTTATACCTATTGTCTCTTTACCCTTGCGTCTTCCTTGTCGTCTTCGTTGTCTTTTACTACTATTACGACAGCTGGCGAACGATGGCTACACTTGGATATCATTATTTCGGGAACACTGCAGACATTTTACACATTATCACGTATCACTCACTACGTAAGAGCACTGTACATTCAATATTTTTCTAATATTTCATATTTTATACACATTCATTAATTAAACATGGATAAACATAGTGGTTGGCGAAAGGTTGTGCAGTGTATGATCTCTTGACTGATGTATTTCGTTTATACACGCTTTCCACCTCCATGATATTTTATGTAGTTTTTTATATCAAAGGGCACCATCAGCCATAATGTGAACATTTGCACTTGATCTATGAGCTACGTTATGCATGATATTGTATCCAAATTCTCATACGCGTTTACTAGCGCAATTAAAAGGTGCAGCTGCGTGCAAGTAGTAACAGTCATCGTGTGGTCAGACATCCTAGGCCCGAATTGCCATCCATCACTACAATATTTTCCCCGTCCTTTGTCGTTGTTTTTTTGTAATACTTCATGTTTTATAGTTATAATTGTAATTATCCATGTAAATATTTTTATTAATGTCCCATTATTTATTATCTTGCGCACTGTATTACATTTCGGTTGCAAATGAAATTGACGCGCACGCTCGTAGCGTAAATTGCAAAAAAAGACGTGGCAACCCCATGCACGAGCGGCTGCCACTAACGGAAAGCCACCGGCAGAAACTGCGCTAAAAACCATAGCCTCTCGGCCCCTGAAAGCCCCTCCGTTGCGTGAAAGAGCAAGAGAGCGCACAAGCTTTCTTCCCCCTCTTGTTCACTTCTCGTGTCAGCAGAGGGAGTGGAGGAGGAGTGGGTGGCTTCTTGTGGGCGCAATTCCTACTTCCCCTACTATCCTTTGCTCAGCAGGGGCTCCACGAGCCTGCGCTGGTCGACGACGCAGGAAATTTCCACGGTGTGATGTATGAAAATTAAACATGCTCCTCAAACTTGTGTGTAATATCAACGTTTGTAGTGTATTTGAAATTTTTGTATCAAGTTTTTTTTATTGGGCTTTAAAGTTCTTTTATAAAAATTAAAAATAATAATTCTCTGATTGTAATTGGGTCTTGTTTTACAATGATTTTAGAATGGGAGCTCCTTTAAACTTCTTTTTTCTCGTCACATGCTTATGCATATAACGTTTATTTTACAGCCTTGGATTTCTTCCAGTACGTATTTTAGTTAAGTTTTTTCTCTCTACCTGGAAAATTTTATCAGTGCATCTGAACCTTTCTTGTCAAGTATTTTACACTAATGCACGTGGTCAACAACAATTGCTTTTTGGAGAAAAATTCGCAACTACTCCAATGAGTATGTTCACAAAGTTTTATAAAGTTCAACTTTTACGATGAAATGTTTTCCATACTAGTCAAACCATTTAAAATCCGTCCCATTTTTGTACCATTTCCGCTTTTCATTTGTTTCTAGTATTTCCTACCTACACGTCCACGCACTCGACGGGCAGTCTCTAAAGTTTCTCTGTGTTCTTTACTTTGCACTTCAGACTTCCTGTTTTCTTACTGACATTTTGGGTAATTTCAAACAATTCCATATAACGTTGCATAACGAAGTTTGGAGCAGACTGCTTGTTTACACAAGAAATAAGTTTCGAGGAAATTTTGTCCTATCTGACGCTTATTTACAAAATAATATAGTGAAAAAAATCAAATAAAGTACAATTCATCTGTCAGACTGGATCAGCTAAATTTAGAACTAAACTATCTCACGTCCACGGTTATTGAGAAGAAAATGTGTATACTCTCTTTTTGACCTTTTACTTAACATGAACTTGACATACGAGTGTGTGAAATTATAATAAAGACCGATTTATTACATTTGATTCTAAAATGACCTTGAACGACTTGTATTCGATTTTGCATGTTTTTACCATCAACTTCCTGCAACTAAAATATGTGAGGGTGTTGTCATTTGAAGATACAGGTGATGGTGTATTAATTACTACTCCATATGCACTCATATATATGAGAAATAGATCTGGAATCGAGACAATCTTCTATTGAAAAATAATAGTATAGAATAATTATATCACGTGTCAAGATAATATCACCTCACAATTCTTTAAAAATATGTTTTTGTAGTTATCAACAGTGATTTTTTAAGGGAGAGTTTTAGCCCCTTTTGCTTGGAGTGGTGTTGTACAACGTATTTTTAATGAATTCATGTACGTAATTTATTTGAGTTAGAAAATCGGTCCTTTTTAATTGTAATTTATGAAAAACGCATAAAAACTTTACGTGTCATACTTGAAAAAAATCAAGTATAAAAAAAAATATGTATTTGAAAAAATAAAAAATTTGAAAAATGCATCGACGTTTTCATGCTTTGCAACCATTTTAAATAGTTGAAGTTTGCTCTGTCGTCTGAAAAATAAAAAGAAAAAAAAAGGGAAAAATTTATCATCCGGAAGAGTATGAAGCCATCGTTCGCATGCGAAGCATTGACAGCTTATCTGAAACACGAGCCACGCGCTCGTACGAGCGTTGGGGTCGAAGTTTTCGAATTATCGATGAGCATTCGACTGACGTTCAATCGTTCGTTGAGCATAAAAAAGCTCCTCTCCGAGAAAAATCGTCCCGAATCAAAATTCAGCTCCCCACCTGCGCTATTTTTTTTCTTTTTTCGTCGTTTGTGCTTAATCCCTCTCAAAGCAAAAAACAGAACAAATAGGATGTCATTTGCAATAGAAGAAAAATGTAATCTACGATAGTGACAAAGAAAAACGAATCTTTCCATGCGTGTATATCTGCATAATCAGATTATGCACAGGACACTTGCGAAGGAAGAAACGAGCTTTTGCCTGTCCAAAATTTTTTTGTCCTCAAGGCTAAGCACAACTGCAGGTACTACAAAATAAAATTTGAGAAATAACAAATATCCCCAATGTATATGAGCAAACGTCGAAAATTACAAATCTCTTTTTCCCTGACGCATTGGTCTCGTAATACATTGACGAGCTTTTACATATTTATATTTTTCCGTCAGTTTTTCCCTCACGCATATTTTATACTCGTTATACTTTTCTTCCTTCTTTCCCTTCTTTTTTACGGACTGAAATAATATCATCCACCCCCATCATACAACCCCGTTGTCAGGGTACTCTCCTTTTTTTTATTCCTCCGCTTCTTTCCAGCTTCGCCAGCCAACTTATCTCTTCTCCTCCGGCGTCTCTTTTTCTTTTATTATTTTTCTCCGCGCCCACCATCCCCGCTTTTCCGCGTCAATTGTTCCAAAATCGCGGCAGAGCCTCTCGAGCTCTTGCATTTTTTCTTTCAACCCTGTTCCGCTTCTTGCATTTTGCTCCGTCCAAAAGTGCAGGTACACGCGCCTCTAATGCACTTGTGTCGCACACTTTCGAGACTCCGACGAGGCTATTGGACACACAGATGCATACACGTACTCTGTAGTTGCGGGGAAAAAGTCTTGGGGACTGGAGAAAATGTTCAAAAACACATGCATACCCTGCGAGAATGAGAAAATTTTTTGGAAAAATTTACAGAAATGGAATGAGACCTCTTGAGCACGTAAATTCTTTTCTTTGTACTTCTTTGAGCTATCTGGGATGAATTTTTATTTAAGCTATCTTTTTGATGTCAAATATGTTGTGATAACATGTGAAGCGAATGTTAACAACTGCAACGCAAATGCATTTTCGCAAAACAACGGAGTGGATGGGGTAGATGAGGACGCAGCAATATTGGTGCTGAGAGTCCGCTTTTGTTCTGACTTACCCCTTCTCACCTAACTCTGATGCCTTTTACTGGCCTTTTTTCCCCGAGCTCTCTTATTTAATTGTAGGGGTGTGGGTGTGTATGTGTCTGCTTCAAGCCTTAACTTCTCTTTCTTTTTCTCTCACACGAGATTTAAAAAAAATTTTTTTAAATCGTAAAGTTCCTTCATATATTGAAAGAAGTACCAATGCATAGTAGCCACGTGACTGCTCCTTTCATAGTCTTTTATTTCATGGTTTCTTTTTTATTTTTTTTTTTTTTCAAACGAATCATATATTTTAATTTTAAAAGATTTTAATTTTCTCAATGCCTAATTAGTATCAATGAAGGTCAAGCACATGACATTTTTTTCTACGTCCCATTTTTTCCACGTTCGTTATTTTATCTTATGCAAACAAATCCCAGTACGTACCTATTTTATGTTTTACACTACAGTGATATACTGCAAGGAATATAAATATAATCCCATGAAAAAAAATCACCCAACTTCCTTTCCTTGGAAAAAAAACGGATAAAAATGCCGGTACAGCCTAGCTCCGGGCAAATGGATTCCATTTTCAAGTGAAAATAAAAGGAAAAACGAGGAGTAGCCCGGAAAATAAAGGGGAACAGAGCAGCACCCCCGAAAATGTCCAAAAGTACATAACAAGAGGTGGGGGTGAAAATTTAAATTGGTTTATGCGCGTTGTTCGGGTGCACTGGAGTCTGCCTCTTTCTATTATTTTATTTTTCATCCTCCACCTCCTCGTCGTCGTCACCGTCCACTACCTGCAGCAGCAAACACCATTTCTCTCTTTCGTACTTGTTCCCTCGTTTCCTTCTCAAGTGGCCGCGCCTCCACACACTCCCCCACCCACTTTTATTTAACTTTTGCCCGCTTGTTCCACTCGCATGCGGGTCGAGCTAATTTCCCAGCAACTTTTTTTTCTCACTTTTATTTGTCTTAACCGTTCAAGTTTGACTTGTAAACATAGATAAAAAAGTTGTAATAATCCAAGAATTGGAAATCTGTTTCTTCTACTTTTTCTCCCCTTAAACAGCTCTATACGTATATACATGCGGTAAAACTCTTCCGACGTAAACTCACTTTCCGTAAATATACACGCCCCGTTTTTGCGTTGTTTGTCATGTTCAAGGATGAAAAAGAGGTGGATTGTGGTAATAAAAGCTTCGCACTCTATCCAGTCGTTCGTGCGTGAGATTTTATGATATCTATTTTCCAAGCTACGTATAAGTACGCGTTGGCAGAATTTTCAGCATAAAAAACTTTGGCCTCTACATATGATACTTCAGTGGTAGTCTATAGTACTAATTACTTCTCACTTGTATGACTGTGCCTGTAACCAGATGACAGAGTTAAAGTCTTAAATATTTGGATTTCATTACGGTATAACCAAATATATGTCACAAACGTAGACTGAACCACTGATAACAACTATTATTATAAGCTTCAATTATAATTCGCTCTTAACGATCCCAAACATACAGCAGATGACTCCGACTCTGAGCTCAGGAATTTTTTTTGGATTGACTTAATGTTTTTAATTTTATAACGTAGACAAGTCACGCGATCAAAGTGATTTATCGAGGATGGTAAGGTTGCTTTTTCAAAAGTACGTGCGCAAGAAGAGAAATAAAGCTCCCATAGTTCCAATTACTTGTTCGCAACAAAATAAAATATTTTTCCTTTCAAGCATGCCCATCTAGTTTTTGCACACTAGTTGACTGTACATCTGAAAAAAAAGGTTGGAACGTACATACACTACTTTGAATGGGAGAAAAAAGAGCGAGACATTAATGTTTGCCAGATAACAAACACGAGCTTATATTTGTACTGAGCTTTGGAGAGAGAAAGCGGAGGACTGCGTTCCTAAGTAAGTACAGGCAATTCGTGTCCAGTGACATGCGCATTAGTCGACACATAACAGGACAGTTAGATACCCATCTGTGTGGAAATGTACACAAAGTCGCGTTGTAGCACAAGGCATACCTATATCATCATTCAATTTGCAAGTACTGTACGTACACTACGTTTTTTATACTTAATTTGTGTAAAACTGTATCTTCGTTTTATTTACAGTGAAAAATAACTATGTATCCGTTAAAATGCTGATAACGTGTGATGGAAAAATTGCGTGAGTAAATAACGATACGGATAAATTATAAACTACTACACTTTAAAATCAGTAGTTACTTGTAGAGTTACATATCAAACGAATTTACATAAATCACAATCGTTTGTCTGAAGAATGGGCCACTTATAAATTATTTTTGCAATGCAAACATTGTTAATATTAAGCTCAAAATTAATAAGGAATATTTTCTGCTTGAAACTTCTGACGGTTCGCTCATTAAATTTAGATTAGAAAACAAAGTAGTGATCTACCAAACAATCCCCTTAACTTGGACCATTAATTTTATTTTGATTCATTAACGAAGAATGAATGAATACAAAGTCTCATTATTTAAAAAAATGGAACAGGAGTTAAACCAAAGGTATGTTGTAAGATCTTAAAAAATAAACTTTAAACGGAGAACATGGTAGGATGTGATTGTTAAGGTTAAACTGATACATATCTGAAACATGTATCACCTTTGACTCCAAAAAAATCAAGCTCTTATTTAACAGTTAGAAATCCAACACTACTTAGATAAAGACGATTGAATGACATTGAAAAAAAAATAATGAAAAAAAATGACTATTTAAGAATGACTAACGTTATGAATATGAGGTAAAAATAAACAAGTGCTCCAAATAACTTGAAAGTTTGAAAAATGAACACATATAAGAGTGCAACGTTTTTGCTCAAAGTTTTCGGAAGAACCTTTTCAATTCAATCGCAGAGCGAGCGATGAGCAGTGAAGGGGTGACGGTAAAGTGTGAGTTCTCGTTCGGAATCGTCTTATGGAAATCGTGAGCTTGCGAAAATGTTGAGCATCTCGAGGCACTTCCTGCACCCAAACTTCTCCAGACGATGCTGCGGAAGTGGAAAAGAGTCTCAAAGGGAAAGAGACCTCGAGTTTCCAGTCGCATACACTCGCAGAAAGGGCACCTTTTCGAAAGACGAAGGGAGGAAGGTTTAATGATTCATGAGAAACACGTGCTTGATTAAAGATGGAAGGGGTGAGTTCGTCTTTAAACTAGGATTAATTTTGATTCAGCATGTATGGCTAAAACTCTTCAAGTGCCGAAGGATGATTTCACAGCTGGTGAGTATATTTACCTTTGTCACTTGGGTAGAAGATTGATCACTCCAAATAGTTGTCGTCCAATTGGTGAATTCTTATTTTAGTAGTCGTGTTAAATTTTCTTACCATAAATTTTACGACTTTTTATCTTTCTTTGTTTATGTATGTAAGCACGCTTTTGTTTAAAAAGGAAAAGGATGAGTGTGTCTTGAGAAACGAGATACAATTGAGGTAAATCAGAGTTGGTCCGGTGAGAAAAGTTTTACCCAACGAAGTTTCTTGGCTTTCTTTCTCTGTGTATTAAGACCCTATTAGTTTGAAATGTACCCCGAGGGCACTTTTTTCTGTTTCTTTCTCTTAGAGTTAAGTTACGTCTAATAAACCACTGCAACATAATTATATGGTTAACTCCAAGGGATGAGAAGAAAATCTAATGAAAAACGAGACCATTAATCCCACCAATTTCAATATTTTGATTGTATTGCTTTTGCTCAGCTTTATTTTACCAGAGGTTTTGATATCAATGACTAAACTAGAATTGAAGTCCGTTGATAATAAATCGTTGAAATCTCTCTGTGTACTTTGAAAGGGTACGTGAAACAGGACAGCGGGAGTCTTTCACAGGTCAAAGGCAACCCACCTACAAATGAAAAAAGTTTCGTCGAAACTGTTTTGACAAGAATATTCTTAACAAACAATAAATCATGCAGCTTGAAGCGCCCACTGCCTGGGACGTTTGAAGCAAGCAAAGTCATCGGAATTCGCATATGATACGTGGTTGGTAACATGTATCTACGGTGAGAGGAGACCAGAACTGGCAAGTGCTCACGACATTGTACAGTTAACGAAGTAGCTTCTGCAGCAACCTTTTCAATTACTTTCTGCGCAGTCATGTGAGAAAAAATTACGACTCCTGGCTTTCCCCTTTGCACGGCAGTTTCATTATTCATACGATCTGAATTTCTGATTCAACTGGTTTTAGCTCATCCTATCACGCTATTAATTTCGCAGGAGTAGCTTATATTTATTGTGGGATAATAGAAAACAACAAATGGTGGCTGGTTGATGTATAACACGGCAGATAATGGCACGAGGAAAAGTAGGTTATTAGTATCGTGTGATTAACGCTCCCGCTGTCGATGAGATTTGTCTTGCCACGTTACACATTCACAAAAAAGATATCAGCATAATGTTCTGAAAAAAAAGAAACAAAAATCATCATGAAATGTCGTTTCTTACATAGAAGCACTCACAGAAACATCAGTATGAATCCTTGATCTAATTATTATTTGTACAAAGGACGAAAGCGGAAATCATCAGGAATGTTTGATAGAAAAAACCGGAAGTTCTGAGCTGCAAGAGTTAGAAGATTGATCGAAAAGATTCATTAGTAATGGACGGTCACATAAGTAATACTTGCTCTTTCACGTAGAATTCCTCCTTGATTGAACCTAACTGAATCAGCATTTCATCCATCTCTTCATCACTCAAAAATCAGGCTTCCACGAGACAAAAACTAATGAACAAAAAGAAAAAGAAAATTGAAGAAAAAGTCATCTTTGGGCGCGATGTAGAGAATACAAACCTGAAGTTGAATAATTAGCGGGCCATTAGAAAGGAGACACTCATTGAGTGCATATTTATTTAAGATTTTAAATTTTTGAAGATAGAAGATCTAACTAAAGTGCCTGCGTAAATTTCTATTTAATCTTGACATGGATGTAAGATCTCTTTTAGCGTGTATCGTAGATGGCATGGTCGAGTACAAAAGATAAAGATGGAGTAAAAAAAAAGGAGAGTTGATGGAATGAAATCGAGGTGAAACAAAGTGAGAGTGAGACAAAATATCGGTTCACGGAGGAGATGGTTAAGATAGGGCAGACTGGACAGGAGATGAAGAGGAGGAAGACGAGCCCAGTGTGTGCTCAAGGAACACACAAAGTTCAAAGAGGGAGAAAATGAGCCAAGAGTTCTAATAGCCCTTGGACTATTTGAGGTAAACGAAACTTGAGAAAGGTGGGAGGTCACCTAATTACTCCTCGTCTTACGATGGCTGAAATACTGAGGTATACAAAGAGCTAAATGTACAGTGTAGTGTAATAATTTCTTTCTTTTTCCTGCAGTGGATGACACAATTGATTTATTGTTGGGTCAATGTGTAGGTATATAACTTCAATTTGATGTTGGTATATTTGTAAAAGTTTTTCTTAACAAATCGTGAAGCTTTTTTTATAGATTCAACTAATTTAACAGTACAGCATATAAATTTATTAAACTGATTTTAAAACACAATGGTACTAAGGAAACCGGGAGCCTTTCCACTATGCTGTTAGAAAAAAAACAATAAAAGAGAAGAACAACATAAAGGAAGTGAAAAAACCATGTAATACACAAAGCATCAAAACGAAATAATTGAGCATCGCAAGTCGCGTATTGTTGGTATGTGAATACAATTCTACGTTATTTTATCACGTGGTGAAAAACTTACGGGTACATCTCCCTCTTTGCTTGAAAGAAGCAGCTGCTACCACTGCCGCTGAATGCACAACTGGGAAAAGGGGGAGCCGAAATCAAAGGCTCGCTTGCATAAACAGAGGGACCGGAAAACAAAGCGCAGCAGAGATGAAATATAGAATACGAGGGATCCTCCTCCTCTTCCTCCAGCAGCTCTTTTGGTAAAGGAAAAGGAGAGTCCCTCCATTCCTCCTCACCCACTTTCCTATCCTTCTCATTCTCTCGTACTTCATCTTAAAGCGATGTGCTTATATCATAGCCATTGCTCGATGCATGTGTGTACGTTACATATAAAACGGATAAGTGAGTCTGGGCTCAGTGCTTCCATTCAAGTTGTGAGACCAAGTTTGTTTAGAAACTTGTTTGAAAATTGCCAATACCTGATTGCTTCGGTGCTCCTCCTGAGGAGTTCATTCATAGGGGGTATCACCACAAGTTCAATAGCAGACAAGAGGTATGTAGGTGTACAGTAATGGGTAGGTATGAGTAGGACTGTACATGTATGCGCTTGCCATGAGCTCGATCCATGTGTTGTATACAGGAACTGTTGTTGATGATCGTTTCCAGGAGGAGCCACTTTCAGGAGAAAGGAATTGGATTATATGACTCGATACTTTTGCCTTTTTTTTGCAGCTTTGCCTTTTTTCTCACCTCACTCTTTGTAGCCTAAAGCTTTTTTGTCGTTATTAGAGTTGAGCTTGATTTCGATTTGTTTGGATTTGATAGAATTAAGCTTTCTTTCTTTCGTTTTCTCTTTTTGTCATATTTTTTACTGCTTTTTAAATTAGAGCATCCTCCTGACTGCTAGACTGTGAGGAATAAACTAGTGCACTCTGAAGAAGGAGTGTGATATAATTTAATTTTTTGTTTCCATGGATACGATCTCAATTTTTTAATAGATTTGTTCTCGTTAACTCCTCATATTGAGGAAATTGTGAGATAAATGTTGGTATTGATGGAAGTGCTCATTATAATACTTTTCAACTATCTACGAGGATTTCTGGATACACTTGAATGGAAAACAAATAAAGAGGCAGTGTATTTCGTCCCAACAGGCCTTGCATGCAGGCAGTCATGTGAGAAATACTATATAGTAAAGAAATAAGTGAAATTTAATTGCAGTGTAAAAACTTTTGTAAGTAAATAGAGTTTGAGTAGCGCATGTCTAAATAATTTTATTTTAAAACATAATGAAAATATGTTATTTAAAAAGTATTTATGGTACTCTAAAAAAACTACATCAGATGTTCTGAACAATTAATAATGTTGTAGCAATATATTTAGTTCTAGATCTAATATGTGATCAAACCAACTAACCCATAGATTAATTAAACTACCAGAGTAACTTCTTGTTTATTTGCTTTCCCCCCCCCCTATACCTTTCGTTCTTTGGTGTTAGTTACTCTCTGGACTACTAGCCTCTGTGTATTCCTCTTCACTTATTTTTCCTCAAATTGTTTTCTCTCTGTCTCTGCCTTTTCTCTTTGTTACGATCTTGCGCACGGCCTTGCTTTTAACTCAAAGAGTAAGCTTTTTGGAAAAAAAACGCGATGCCAGAGGAAAAAGCAAGTGCTTTTGTATATTCTCTTTCCTTCTTTTCCACAGCCTGAGGCATCATCACTCTTCCTTAAATATATTACTCATACACATTCATATACTTTCACCTGCATAAACATGTATACACTCATGCACGATGCACGATTGTTAGAAATTTTCCTGAAGTTTTTTTTAAATGTATGTATGTATGTATGGACAAAAAATTGAATCTGATTCTACGTGTGCATGCGTGTGACGAAATAAATATATGGATATGGAATACAATTATTCTAGCCTTCCAAGGAGCCGTCTACGGGCCATATCAATAAAAAATTGATATAAGATTGAACTGAATTAAAACGAGGGTTAGAGGAGATCGCACGGAAAAATTTCGAGTGAGCGAGGATTTCTAGCAAGAAAATATATCCCTGAAGGAGGTCAAAGGAGAAGAAAAAGGGTCAGGTATTAAAAGAGATTAATTTTCGAGGGAAAACATAAAGCGAGTCAAGAATGCTATTTATTTTTCTGGAGGGCTCTAAGAAGCAAATACCTTTCCAAATATATTTGAAAAGGATATTGCAGTTGATTGAAAAGACTTAATATTTTATTATACACTTCAACTGACGAATTTCACTGATCATCTTAAAATGATCATTTTTGATATGTTCTGTTATTTCTTAAAATCATTTCTGAGATGAATGTTTTATTCACACGCTAGTTTTTAAGTCACGCTGTAGAATATAAACACAGTAGGCAAAATACATGTGTTTATGTTTGATTTGTCAATTCGTCATTTTCATTTGCACTCCAACTCAAAGCCAAAAATAACAAAATTGAAAGAAGATAACAAGTATGTGTTCCTGAATATGTAGAGCGACGATTACACGTATGATTTTTGTTGAACTGGACCTGGTCTGCAAAATTTTTTCAAGTACAAATAACAATATCGTTTATTTTTAGTGTGTAATAAACATATACATACAAACTACTGGTAATGCTATCTACGTATTAGTAGTTAGAAAAAAATTAAGTAACAGTAACATCAAATAAAAAGGAATAACGTCGAAGGGTTATGAATCATGAAATCAAAGCATCATCATTACAGTGAGACTTGGAACCAAAGACTCCTTAACTGTTTTTTTAACAACAAGGATTACTTTAACAAAAATCAATAACGATAAAAAAATCGGTAATCGGATGAAAGGCTCGAGGTATAAAACACTCAAAAGGGGGTATTGCTAATCTCCATAAGATAAAACCATCGGAACTTGACCAAGTTACTCGATACCAAGAGCTACACGTATACGAGGAAGCGATAAGGTTGTATAGAAAGATCAGAGGTACCGAAAGAAGAGGGGAGTTCAAACGAGCGCTTATAATGTGATAAATCGTTTTCCACTCAATTCAGTGCTGCCTGTGACATTTTACTATAGGCTGCTATCGCTGTATGTTTCTTTGTCATCCACCTTACCTCTCCCTCTCTCTCTTTTTTCTCTACTATTATCAGTTAGCTCCTTTTTTTTAATCCGTCCTTTTATATACAAATCTATACTATATTACTTACACTACTTAATAAATACTGACATGAAAAATTCCTTTCATTAAAACAGGATGATCTTATCAATGTAGATGAGTTACTTATAGATATTTTAATGTCAATGTCGTACTTAATGGTACTGTTTATTTAACTTCAGAGCGTTATAATATATTGTATAGTGGCTCCACAGTTATTATGAATAGCTCCTTTACTACAACTCTCAAATCTGTTGGTAATGGTATTTTTTTTTTTTTTTACGATGTTGACTAGCAAAGTCTTCAAGAAAAATTTACGAAGCTCCAATATAATTAGGAAGGTATAGAGTGCAAAAAATTAACTGGAGTTTTATAAGTTTAAGTCTCACTTCGTTGTGCTGTTCATTAGTTGAAGAAAGTAAGCATTTTTCTATTGAAAGATATTGTCTGACTAAATATTCGCTGCTTCTACTTGAGATTAATATTATGTCAGCATAACTTTACGAGTGCCAAGTAGAAACAGTCACTACTTAGTTAGACAACATCTATTAAACAGATAAATGCTTGATTGGTTTTACTTATGAACTGTAACTGTTTCCAAGTTTTTTTTTTTCTTCAGAATACTGCGTGTGCTCATTTGTCATCGTTGTCCAATTTCTTAATCTGATAAGATTTGAAGGTGTTGAATAAAAAAATGGATCAAGTATATTCATTTGTCTTTTTTGTCACTGTAGTTATTGCAGTGTAAGAGCCATATGGTTAGACACGAGGCACCTTAAACTGAAATTTATTTATCAATTACTACGTATCTGCTAAGCCAAAAAATTCAAAAATTAAAAATAATTTAAGTTTTCTGGCACTCGTCGAAAAAATGACAGTAAATGCAATAGTCCCACATGAAGTAGAAGCATGAAAACATTACAAAATTACCCTCAGCATCTCGCATCATACTTACTAGTATACCGTTAATTGTCTCCCTCCCTATTTTCCTTACTACTCGAGTAGTTTCATAATGTGCACCATTACATGGCTACTGAGCCAGACTAAGCAGCGCACTCGAAAGCTCATCTGGCATGGCACTTGAAGTGAGCACCATTGCCACTCAAATTTTCAATGCAGGGGTGCATCCCTCGAAAATACTGGTTAGTTTAATGGAGTGTAGTGAATAGCACTGCAACGTAAGGGTTGTTTATCATTCAAGGTAATGAGTGAAGGATAAATGGGATGTACGTGGTTTGACGAAAATTTCACGACACATTTTAACGATGGTATTTCCTTTGTTATCGACAAACTACAGTTATGTAGATTTTATGGTGCTAAAGGTAATTTTACTGGTCACTGTATGGATTCAAAGTGAATCAGAGTTTATTCGTCAATACCGATTAGAGTTTGGTTTTTTACTACCAGCACATATAGACGTATCACCCTGTATAATCAGTATACAATAGCAAACACAATTATTTTGAAACTGAAGTCACTTAGCTAAGAGCTCTCGGCTGTTGTGCCGGAAAGTGTGCGGCTTCTGTTGTATCCTGCTCTATTATCCTGTCTCCCAAGAGAAGGGACAGTTGGACTGTGGTGTCCTGCATCTAAATAAGCGTAATTTCACGGTGGCTGTAGCTTAACCTTGTATCTGATAAGTACACTCTATTGTGTGGTAGGTTTGAGAGGAAGGAAGTACTTACCTTCTCTCTTGTAGCTGTATCACACCATAGTCTGGCAAGAAATATAATCTTTGGCTGGATTCTAAGTCAAGATCCTAGTTCTATAGTTTTTATTTTTTTTCACGCAATAAAGAAGTGTTGAAGTGGTCGTCTCAAAGAAGATGACAGGATCTCGAGTAGGGGCAGTTAAACTGGGAATTAAGTTCTCTTGAACAGTGAAAAAAAACCCACAGTTAAATAACTTGTTGCTCCAGTCAAACGTAATTATAATGAGACTGCAAAATGAAAACTAGAATGAAAACAAGAAAAAGAGAATAGACGCTGAGCACGAAAGAGTGGACGGAAGGACACGGCAGTCCTTTAATAAAAATTCTGCACAGCCTGTAATTTCCCGAGAAATAGCTTTCATCAGCTCATCACTGAGATAGAGAAAGAACAGGAAATCTCAGAACTAAACAAGTTCTCGAGACCCTCTGACCACTCGTTGGTGAGTGCTGCACGTACGTCGAGTCCCTTTCCCATCGAAAAAGCACAGACACATCCACTCGGAACCTGCACTTCCTTCCACTTCCCGTCACTGTATAACAGAGCCAACTCGTTTTATCCCAAACGTGTCTTTGCTTCTTCTTTTCTACCACGTGGTAAAATGCGAAGAATAGCCAGTGATTGGGAGATAACGTGTCACTCGATACGAGGGCTAGATTTATTGTGCCACAGAAGTCGTGACTAAACTCTCTGATGGGCTCTCGAATTTTATCAAAAACTCGTTGTGCTAGTACAGTATAACTCTTCGTGCGGTGAAAGTGGGTATTTTTTGTTAGAAGCATAGAGGAAAGGAGACGAGGCATGTTGGGTCGGTGGTAACGTTTGTCTGACTGTGCCGTTTGTATATTTTATACTAATGTCGAAAAGAGAAGTCATAGTCAGGTCACCAATGAGACTTTTATTTTTATTTTATACCATCTTTAACGAATGAAAATGTGGTGTACGTATTTGCACAATGTATTAGTATGCATGCTTTTGACGTAAGATTTTTAGAAAAATGTCTACAATGACAATTTTCAGTCATCCATGATACCTTTGCAAATGTTTTTTCTGTTCTTTCTCTGCATTTTTTATACTCCTACTCCTATTGCTAGCAAATTAATTTATGCTGAATGAGATACGAACATACATGCAGAGAGCACCGAGTTTAAATAGAAATTCTTTATTCCAAGCACATCTTCATCCTGATTACTTTGATGTGGTTTACTTCTGCATATTTAAGAGATACACGCTCTTTCTTGTGATAAAACTTTTTTGTATTTCATTAGCACACTACCTTTTTTTTTAAATTTTTTTTCAGCTTAAACAAATGAATACTATTTTTTTGTTTCTAAATTCCATACATGATTTAGTTCATACGCTTGCTATGAAAAAAAGTGGTAGGTTAAATTGGTAGGAGAGTCACATTTGATTAGATTCTTGATAAAAAGTATTGAAAACCATCAGACTGGTTTTTTAATCAAACAAATGTATTAAAGCGCTTCCAAACATACTTACCTATCAAGAGGACCGAGTATTAAAATATTTACACCTGTCCAGTATAAACGCCGAGGTTAAGTGATAAATAAGGAAATTGGCAATGCAGAAAATTGCAAATAAATCAGATAATTTCAAGAATACAGTAGCCAATCCTCGAGACAAACAACCACTCTAAGCTCCTAAATAAAGATTGGCCTTTGTAATATCTCACAGTGGTATTTCATAAAACCCATTAAAACGCGTAGAAGCTTCTGACAAGTAAATATGCACCTACAAACACACAATCGTCTTTTCCGAAATCAATTCGCTGAGAAGAACACGAGCAGCACAAAATAAGACCCGTGTACGATCTAAATCACGTTTACGCAGAGCGGCGGGGAAACAAACGTGGGGCAGGGGGGGGAATCCAATTACCCCGTCCGAAAAGACATTATATTTTAATCGTGCACACCACCGTTCCCGCTGCTACGCGTACAAATACACGTCAGATACCATTTGTTCTCTTCCTTCCTACCTTCCTTCTTCTCTCTGTTCCGCGGAAACAAATGGTTACATTTACCGAAGCAGCTCAGCGCTTTGGGAAAAGCTATCCAGCGCTATTGCGCACTGGTGGTAGCCCCTAAAATGCCAGAGGACGCATAATGTACGGCATTAGAGGCATCAACCGCAGTAAACCGTGGAGAGGGAGGGAAAGAGGCAGGGGATCAACAATTGTAGCAATGCACCACGCAAGTGACAAACGGCCGATGTACACCGAGCAGACTGAGAGTGAAGGGAAGCCAAAAGTTAGGTGCAACCACGCCGGTGGTATCACGTCTTGACAAATTTGGTGAGGCTCTATTTTGCCTATCAAGCCTGATTCCTCCCTCCCACCCTTTTCTCCCGGTACATGCATGTAACACGTGTAAAGGGGTAGCAGCAGTTCTCCTCGTCGTCATTCCGATATTGGAAGGGGAGGCTCCTCCTTTAACGTGACGGGGTGTCGTGCGGCTCTGAATGCGGAACAACGCGCTGACATCTCCTTCTGATGCGTCTCATCTTGTTTCTCCTTGCGAGCACGTGCTTTGTCGGTAATGAGAATGCCACCCCCTGTGCACACTGTGCAACGTTCACAGCCTGTTGGGTCTTCGGTACAGCCTGAGTTAGCGGGTCTCCATAATTACTTAAAAAATATTTCGACCCCAGGAAAAGGTTTAAAGTTTAGAAAGATCCTGGTCGCGTGTTATTTTTAATGCTTAAAAAATACATTTGTGTTTGCGTAAGCGTGATTCATTTTATTTTAAATATTCATGACTGCTTTTGATAAATACGATGAAAAATACGGAATGTACGTGTAATTCGTCTACATGGCGAAAAAAATTGAACGTTGCAGCAAACTGAAACGTTAACTAAATAAAAGCAAGTATTTGGGTATTGTTGCGGACACATTGTTCAATGATAATTTCTTTTGTAAAGAAAATTTTTCCCACATGTCTCGTAAAAGTGATTACCATTTGAAAGCCCTTTGGTAAATCTTGATAAAACGTTCTGGAGTTGTATTTCATCGTAAGATCGGTCAATGGACAAAAAAATTAAAATCATGCATCAGTATGAGAACCCAGGTGATAAGATATTCTGCATTTTTTGTTAAAGACGATTCGTGTGACGATTATGCTTGGTGAAACAACAATCAGTTTGCAATTAAGTTTTCATTAGAGAGAAATATGAGTTACTCTAATTAACTGCCTCGAACAATAGGAGGCCAGCGTGTCTCCGTTTGGAGGAAAACTTTGCTTCCACGTCCAATGAAGTTTTCGTTGACTGGGAGAAACAAGTTTGAGAACTTTTCGACAGCTTCTGTCTCCTCTTGCGAAATGAGTAAACAGTAAACTCTAAAAAAAAGAAAATAATAATAATTAATGGGCAAGTTAATTTAGTTTTGGTTCGAAAAAACTGTTGTTTAGTATTTTTTTTTAAATTTAACTTCATTTGAAAAAATTAAAATAAGATTTACTAGAATGAATCCCCACCCTTCTTGATTATTAGCTATTCGGAACATCAAAGATAGTAGTACAAAGTCCTTTTTTTTCTACTGATCCTACTTTTCTGTTATCCGAATCTATTTAAAGAATGTGACTATTAAATTTTTGACAATCAAGTGCATGAAAGGTAATTTAGAAAATTTTTAACTGGTCACTAGCAAATGCTAAGATCTTAATGTATACTTATACGCTCTCAGACAAAATTAACAAAGACAACAAAAGAGAAGCAGAGTGTAATGACTAGCGTACATATATATTTATACATCAAAGGTTGATAATGTCTCATTTAAATTAACGTACGTAAGAATTAGACTTTTTACACGTTAAATTACTACTCGTATGAATGTAATAACCAACTTAACCAGAAATCATACACTCCCTTTCACGACACCAAAGTTAAAGTACGACTGAAAAGAATTCATTGTATCGCAGTTATCAAAATTCATAGAATTTAAAGTATCGTCAACTCGACTGTCAGAAGCATCATCGAAAACCATTTTCCACAGAAAATTCATGATTAAAATTGCATTTTTAATCGACTAGTTTCAGTTTATCTACACATGAAACACAATAATTGTATTGTACTGTGTAACTTAATAATTACTGTAGTCCATTTCCAGCGAGTAATAAATAATGATTGTATTCAATGGAGAATGATATTCAAATGAAAATCCCAATGATCGAATTCTGTTTCATTAATACATGGCTAACCATTTTGGTAATGAAAGTACACTAAGGCCTATCCTGTAATACACGTCAATTTTCAAATTAATTACAGATATTGCAATATTTAGGGGGAAATGAGTCTAAAGACCAGTAGTAACGAATTTTAATACATCACTTTGTACCCCATTTATCGTGGTAAAGCCATATTAACGCTCGCTATCGGTGCTCCTAGTCCTAAACCAGTAGTTTAATATCTTGCTATAATATAAATCCTGTCACTGCTGCAGTCATAGTTTTAGCTTCTTGTGAATTAATTACAAAATGAACAGCCATATTAATGGAAAATTCATACCAGAAACGAAGTTCTCTTTGTTTACAGGGCGTAGTTTTCTGTTATTCTGTGGCACAGTTAGGAAACAGCAAGAAAATAAACGTAAAAATTTTTGCACACAACTTATCACAAGAATGAAAGTATTTAATATAAATGTTGTTTTATTTTTGTGAAATCAAAGTTTACACATACTGTACATACTGTACGTCAAGTATATCACTTAAAATGTATATAAATGTATGATAACAATTATCTGATATTTATTGTGACTCTAATCACAGATCTGACGAGAAGAAAAGGCAGAATAAAACATACTGTAGTGTATTTTGCGTTGCGTAGTCGCAATAGGAGCAAAGAGTGTGGCGAGAGGAAAAATTGGTATGCCTGTATCCAATCCCATGTATAGCCAAGAGAAAGCCGATGAAGGTAAAGCGACACAATTGGAAGAGGGAACGATGTATAGCCCCGCGGGGAACAGTAGCTATCAACTTATCGGCGCGCCTCTCTATCCATCCCGTCGTCCTGAAATTGTCCTATTGCCCAATATGTCTCTTTGTACCCACAACTGTGGTTCGATTTGACTTTTTTAGGGAGCAAAGTAAGAAAGAAAAAAAAGAAGGACTGTATTGCTGCCACTAGAAGAAAAAGTTGGGATGACAAAAATACTTGTTTTGACCCCTGTATTCCATTTTTGTCCACCTACGTCTATCGTTAAAAACTTAAGCAGATCTGAGAAAATGCATCGTATAATTATAATCATTGTTATCTACGCAATCATTGCATAGGTCGTATTTTTATTTCGTATTTATCTGAAGATAATAAGTACAATCTTATTAAAGTAAATAATACAAGCAATGGAGTGGTATAACTTGCAGCGTGGTAAAATTTTTAAATTTTATTTTGTGGATAATTTTTGTTCGCAGTGATGCTGAGTCGTTTTTAGAATTCCCTACAGCAAATCCAAAAATGCATTTCATACATGATAAATGCTTATCCGTGGAACAAGCTTCGCATCTGCCGTGTTGATGCTCTGTGTTTTCTTCCACGCCGTTGTGATGTCTTGGTTTTATTTCGGCAGCTTTTGGGGTTACGTGATTCTACGAGTGACACAGAAAAAGGGGGATTTGTTTGTTTGTTTCCGGGAAAGGGGCTTTTGTTGACAAGGTTGATTTGGATTCCACTGTCGTCGTCGTCGTTGAAATAAAAGTTTTATCCTTCAAGCTATTTTTTTTTGTATTCCTCTGAAAAAAAACATGTACGTCGAATTGCATTTACTTTCACAAAAGCAGGTATTTTTTGAGGTTTTTAAAATTGGTTTTAAATAAGGAATATTAATGCTTCTGCAGTTATCAGTATGTGCAGTTAAGTATACGAACAATCTGTAGAAGTATATGATTTCCTCTAGGTTTCCTTGGAGATCATCAAATATCTTGTTTGGATGCTCATGTTTTAGAGCTGTAAATATTTATTAGGAATTTTGCGGCATCACTTATATAATAATAATACGTAGATGGACGAATGCATTCAGAGCCCATACAATCAAGACTTGATAATCGCTTGACCGATGGATCAGTTAGAAGGATCCACCGATGCTCCGCTAAATATGTGCATTTAATGCGAAAATAATCAACTCAATCCGTATTACATCCTAAATTCAGTTCGTTAGCATCAGTGGACAGTAATGTGCTCCAAGCGGACTCCATATATCTATGATACGTATTTGAATTTGATACGCACAAATCTGGCCATTACGAAATTGATTGTAGTCGAGGGTCAAGATACGCTTGTATAAGCTACAACTGGTTAGAAGTTATTGGAGAAGCACAGCGAGATTCGATTACTTCATTCAACAGCCATGCAAAAGCCATCAAATCGCATTTTAATACAACCCAGCGAAAAAAACTTTGCGCCATGCACATGTATTTATGTGTAATACGCATGGATGGAAAAGCCAACGATGCAGTCGTAAGCCAAAATGTGAGCAACTCGAATAAACCGATAGATGTTTCCCTTTTTCTCCCATTTTATTCGCACATTTACTTTGTGATTTTGTGAAACGCGAGTTGGGCACATTTGAACCGGAACGCTATAAACGATACACACAAGATCGGTATTCACTGGGAAGCCGAATAGCCAACTCCAATGAGCCGTGAGAGAACGCACAAGCGCTTGTGTATTGGTTTTTCAATGAGAAAGCGAGTCACTCGAAGAAGACGATTTACAAAGAGTTTATAGCCTTGATTTTTTGCTTCACGAATCGTGAAGCTGATCATGTCCCATTATAATTTTTTTTCGACGGAGTAAATTTTACCATCCACGAATAGCCTGGATTTCTATTCTTCAATTACTTTTGGTACCGTTACCATTGCAATGGGTATTATGGGCTCCAGCAGGCTTGATGTAATCGCTACAGCTGTAACAGCATGAGAGTTTAATTGTATGATTAACCGTAGGTCTTCACAACTACTATGTATTCTTAAGGGCCCTTTGTGGACGTACACAAAAGTACGAGGATGTACATGTGCGTACTTGTGTGAACAAACAAACGTATACGTGTTGGTATGTGTTATTAGATTGTTCCATCCTTTCATCCAAGCCAAAAAAGAGTTAGAGAACATAGAGGAGGAGTATAATGAGATAGGAACTGTACAAGCAGCAAATGCATGCGAAGTTTGAAGAAAGTTGCACTGGCTGTAAACTTAAATCACTTCTAAAATCTAGTTTTCGTCCCTTTTCACATACGCACCCACACATAGATATTCGATTTGGTTCAACATCTCTGGGGCCTCGTAATTCAAAATTGATACTACGAGGCACCCAACAACATCTAGAGACTCTCTCACTCTCTCTCTCCCTTGGGTATGATAGTTTGATTGCAAGAAAAGACTCATAATCGTGAAAAAAAACTGTAACTGTAAAAATTTCTTATCATTTACTGTTATGTAAGTAAATTTAGTGCCTTGCATAAAATCCTACTTCAAATTTTTTTTCACAATGAAAGCTGCTAATGAGTAACCGAATGGCGAACAATCCATGTATCGAGCATCAGTGGAAAATAACAGCTTTTACCCGAATCATGGGAGTATTAGTGCAATCATGCAGTTTTAAAAGTATTCACAGATTTGGATTTTAAAAAGTTGAGCTTCATGATCAAAAGTTATAAAAAAAAAAACACAGGTGCAAGAAAAATTGTGAAATCCTACACGTAATAAGCAGCACACGATGTCAAATATTTTTCAACATTTAGCTTAAAATTAACCATGAGAAACACAAAAAGTTGAAAAGGGAGAGAAACAGCCGCGATTGGGTGTATGCGCGTCAAACCAATTGAACGCATGATTACCCCCAGCTGCCACTCCTCAGTCCGTTTAATTTTCAACGAGGTTGGTAGCACTTCGGATCCCAGATAATTACATTGAGGAATCTACAAACACAATGGACCACTACCTCCAATCTGTAGCAGCTGCAGCAACTTCTCTTCCTCTACGTAGTCCCTTTATATATTGCATTGATCCTCGATGGAGTACAAAGTTTTTAATGACCTCTAGTTTACCTTCAGACCCTCTCCCTCTTCTTTGAACAATTCACACTTCAGAAGGAAGGAAGTGCAATTTCACGTGCAAAGAGTCAATGACTTATTTGCCCATGTACTAATTAGAGATGAATCTATGTGTCTTGAATTATTTTACGTTGGTAAGTGATAAGTTCTTACTGGGGTATGCTAATTAAAAAGGCAGCGTTAAGTTAATTGTAAATTTTTTAAGGTTTTCATACAATTTTGGAGATTTTTTTTTTGTAAGTTTGTGTTTCATTGTATTTAAATTTTTATTGTCAACAATGTTTTAAGTAATTGACAAAACTTTGAATTTTTAGGCAGTGTCATATTTTTGGAAGGATCTAAATATCTACGCTTACAACTCAACAGTAAAACTGATTGAGATTAGGTATTTTTTATATTTATTAATTCGAATGAATCAACTTCCCACGAAAAAGATATTTTAAATACATACTTCTATTGGAAATCTTAGAAAATGTAGGTTGTCTATGAAAAT
Organism: Copidosoma floridanum; assembly: GCF_036245765.1. Taxonomy (NCBI): domain Eukaryota; kingdom Metazoa; phylum Arthropoda; class Insecta; order Hymenoptera; family Encyrtidae; genus Copidosoma; species Copidosoma floridanum. The sequence continues at coordinate 8,626,953 of NW_028321891.1, forward strand.
AACTTTAGGAAGTATTTCGAGGTATGTGTTTAGTGGGATATTCATGATGTTTTTTTATTTATACAATGCACAAAAAAAATTTAGTTATTTCAAGTAGAAAAATCAACGCTTGGTTAGACATCTGTGTACTTCGACTTTAACGACGACGCTCGGACACTTTTATTTGCTTTAGTAGCTTATGATTTAAATGTGACCCAAATCTTATTATCTGACTTTATACCTTTTTAAAAACGATATTTCATTATCTACATTAGAAGAATAACTTTTAATTTTCAATTTGAGTAAGTATAATCTCTGAACATTGAACTTTTTGAAAAAATTTTATTAATGCAAACATTCGAAAAAATGTAGTACCTCTCTCAAAGGTATTTTATTGAAATCTTATTTAAACGCCACCCTCGTACCATAGCACTTTAACGCCCTAACTTTCCATTAGTCTTATTTTTACAAGGAACAAAGCTCTTTCTTCTCTGTATAGCTCGCAAAGTTGTTTTGACAGCTGGTTCTAATGGACTGTCGTATGAAGCAATGGGTTCTAAAAACACACTTGTACTGCGATGACAAAGTAAACGATGAGAGATAAAAACAACAAACGCATACACGTACAAATTCGTGTGAGTCAGAACTACAACAAGTGCAAGTTTTCTGCTAGGAGAAGAGATGACAAGTGAGTAGAGGATAAATGTACTAAATCGGCGAATAATCACCGAGCAATATGGGTGGGGTACATTTTATCTTCTTATCAGTTGTACTTTTAATCAAGTAGACTAACATAGAGCTTACTAAGCATTTGTAACTGTTCCACTATGCTCGACCAAGCCTGTAAACACTGTACAAATCACGAGCTAGTTTCAGCCTCCTTCTCATCTTTTTTCTCCTATTTTCTTTGTTTTAGCTAAATGCGCTAGCGAAAATATAGATAAGTAATTATAGATAGACGTAAATACAGATAGATATGTATTTTTGATTCTCTCTATCCTAAATTACTACATGTATAGTTTCAGTAAAATACGAGTCTCTTCAAAATTTTTTTTCCCAATTTTTTAAATAATATTCAATATGTATTCGACGCTGAAAATTGTATCGACATTTAATTGAGCATATACGTTTTAACATATTCCCATAAAATACTATTTATATGAAATTTTTTACATTGAACTAACAAAAATAACTTAGCCTTGAAAGAAAAAAAAAAAATAATCAGTTATGCTCGGCAACATAACAATAAATGTCTCAGCATTGATCGCGTTCTTCCTCCATCAAAATCAATCGCCCGTCGACCGATCGGTTTTGTACAGTACTGTATTAGTTAAACGACCGATAAAAAAAAGCGAAAAAAAAGAGACAAACGAAACTGAACGAGCATCGGCTGTGGTATCGCTTGACTAAAAGAGAGAACAGAAACGTGGGCAACATGAATAAAAATAAAGCAAACCTACAGCAAGTGCTAGGAGGTTATATGTATGTATTGACGCCCAGGATCGCGATACCGCATAACCCGTACATGGGAATCCGCGATTTCACTCGTGGAGCAGTATTGTTGGCTTTTCGTGTTAACCGAAGCTCTGATGCCTAAATATCGAGTAGCTGATCGTTCCCTTTCTATTTCTTTCTCTGATGCAAACGCGCTTATAACAGTTTGATCTGCGCAGCGTGAGCTTGACTTCAGAAACATATCTTTCGTTGTTAAGATGAAGATTCATTACCCAATGACCTTTTGCTGTTACTTTTTCGCATATGACGAAAAGTTGTAAAAAAAATGAATGTATAACATATACAATGCACTTAAATAAATGTGCAAAGAGGTGGAACGACAATATTTGATTTGCCAATACCTCATAATTTCACGAATCTCCTTACGCTTTATCCTTAGTTCCAAGTTTATGCCAAGAATATGCATACTTACCATAATTTGTGACTATCACCATACGAACCATCGTCAAACTATCATTCTCTTATTGGAAAACTTTGTTCTAATGTGCATGCATACATATATTCTATATTATGTATGTCAGCGAGGATGTCATCGGCGTGTATACGCTTGACAAGTTAGCAACATAGCAACATTTAATACGGCAAATCACATGCATACGCAGGTGGAGGGAAGATGAGGTGCATCAAAATGAGATAGGAGAGATGGACGTCAGTATGTTACCTTACAACTCGAGAAAGATGGCTTGTGACACCTTAAATTGGACAATATATTAAAACGAAATTTTTGTAAGTAGAAGCAGTCAGTCTTTAGTCAGCCAAGATCAATTTAACGAATTATGACTTGATAAGTAACTTTGTACCTGTTTTTCTTTCAAGCTATGGTCTATGCGACGCCTACAATTACTGGTAACGAAATACTTTAGAAAACAGACAAAAATATTTATCACTTTTATGCTATTTTCTTTTTGTTAAATTGACACCAATTCTCCCAGTGCCACGATAGAGAATTTATCTCCTTTTCTTAAGAGCGTAAGACGACAGCTAAGCTCAAAGAAGAGTTAAAAATATTAATGGTAAGAATATAGCTCCACCATTGGGTAAATGCAGAAAAAACGGTGGTTAGGCAAACAGGAATTAAGAAGTAAAAACATGAGAAAAGAAATTGCCATACGTAGCTGTGTGTGTTTGCAACACGTATAAGATAAAATCACCATGAACTAAGAATGAAAAAGTGGAAGGGGGTGTGAAAAAGACAACATAAAAGAAATTACAAGAAAAAGAAAACACGAAAAGTCGATGAAAAGTGGAAAGAGAGAGAAAGAGTAAGTCAACTCTGAAAGTGGTGAGAGAGAGTGCGTGAAAGGACTCAGTTGGAAAGTCGCATTGACAATAGCAGTCCACAGAGAACGGTCAGAGACAGCATCTAGTTGAGTGAAAACGTTTTATCACATTATAAGAACTTTCCTCTTTTCGGTTCCCTGTCGCTTTCGCATGTATATACGTGCGTATATAAGTACAAGTGGGCGGGGTACCGCACGACTTACTTACGCTCGTCCAAGTTTCGTTGGATGTATTTTACAAAGTTTTGCTACACCTTTGTTCTATACATCAAGTCTTTTATTCGATCTGGTAATCTCTCTTCCTTTAAATCACCATTGTTGTCAGGAAAAGTTTTTCGAGAGATTTCACTCCCAAGTTTTACATGTCGATCGCGAGGCTTAGCTGTAACGATCCATGACTGAAGAATTATATCCTGTTTCCCCCTTATTATCTTATGATTACCAAACTGTGGAAAATTTCATCAAGTTGAATAATTTATGTAAATAGAATTATCGTGAATCTGTAAATTTTTGTGTTCGATAAAAGGAAATTTTGACTAAAATTAGAGGTAACAAAGTCATACTCGCGTTGAAGAATTTATAACTTGAGTAAAGTCTCCTCATGACGAATAATCTTTAGCATATCTAATTGTCAGCATCGAGTATATGTACCCGACCTTCTTGATAGCGCGTCGCGTCGTCATCAATCGATACAATGAAATATTTGTTATTTTCGTTTCGTCAGTTTCGTGCTTTGATTCAAGGAAACATCAACAAGTAGGTCATTCGCATCGTATACACGAGCCGGAAAGGTAAACGCACGTCGATCAGTTTTTACAGTTGAAACTTCGTGTATAGCTCAATGGATATGGCAACTCATGGATATGTCTATAGATTGTATCTCCAGTAAAGATAAAATCGACCGATTTCCCTACTGAGTATTTGTATGTACATTAGATACGGTATGCGTATAAACAAACTTTCAGGTGAAAAAAAAAAAAAAAAAAAAGATTTTAACGACTGGCTTGGTGTGCTCTCAAACATTAATCTCGTTTAATATCCAACCCCTTTTCCTCTCCTTCAACCTCGTCCAGGGATATATTTTCTGGCTGAAAACCACCACATACTCGAGATTTTTCTGCACGACCTCCTCCGAATCGTTTTTAATTAAGTCCAACATTGTATTGATTCTTTACTGACATAGCCCACTAAACGTCCCTTGGGAATCTCGAATAATTCCTTTCCACACCTGCTCATAGAGTTTATCATGCACAGGCACCTTCACATATTCGATTTATTCAGATGAATAAAAAAAGATTATAGACGACCGTGGAAGTGCGAGGTATTTGTACAAGTGGTGATACTGATGGATTCAAACACAGAGCCATCGTTTAAATCAAGGACCATATCTGGATGGACCAATAAATTTTTCTCGCCAAACATCCGGCTCGAAGGAAAAATATCTTCCCACCTCTACCTACTCTGGATGACAGGTTGATAGCAAATACTTTATTGTGGCGTGAAGTAACGCTTCCATCGGAAATCGTCGAATTGAATGATAGCTTTCCTCCACTCTCGATCGTTTTCTCACTTTCTCTCATTTTCCCTCCACCAAAGCTGGAAGCTTCTCGATACCAGTAATCTACTCAATCAAACATCTGAAAATATGAAATCAAGATTTTTCTCATCTGATTGGCTGTTGCCATTACTGGAGAATGAAAGCTTCTGGAAAGGATTCCAGTGCTTTTTTCATAATCTTTCTGCATAATGAAGTCAACCATTTTAATCATTAGTGTATAATAATTAATGAAAACTAATTTCAGAAGTTCAAGAGTTTTTTAAATTTTAAATTCATTTGTATTCACAAAGATTTGTTACTTTGACAAAAATAAATATGAGGAGTCAAGCTTCGTATATTCCCAGTTACACTTAACAATTACTGTACACCTACATACCTCTTGTCTGCTATTAAACTTGTGGTGATACCCCCTATGAATGAACTCCTCAGGAGGAGCACCGAAGCAATCAGGTATTGGCAATTTTCAAACAAGTTTCTAAACAAACTTGGTCTCACAACTTGAATGGAAGCACTGAGCCCAGACTCACTTATCCGTTTTATATGTAACGTACACACATGCACCCAGCAATGGCTGACGCATGAAATGAATATAAGCACATCAGAGAAGCAGATCGGCCAAGAAAGAAGTGGGTAAGTCGCAGTGGAGGGATTCTCCTTTGCTTTTACCAAAAGATCTGCTGAAGGAGGAAGAGGAGGAGGAGGATCCCTCATGTACTATATTTCATCTCTGCTTCGCTTTGTTTTCCGTCCCTCTGTTTATGCAAGCGAGCCTTTGATTTCGGCTCCCCCTTTTCCAAACTGTGTATGCGTGTATAAGCACAGATACCCTCTGGTGATAAAGGCGGCCGACGAGCATAGAAAAGATAATGTCATGCTTCGTAATACTTAGTTATTGCATTTTAACGCTATATGTGCTCTGTTGCTATTCGGAAATCATTTTTTTTTTTTTTTTTTTTTTTTTTTATCTAAGTATATTACTATACTCATATGCTTTGCTGTGTAATTAAAAGATATTAAGAAACTTTCGGAGTTGCACCAGCTATGCTCACATTTGTTTCTATGTATGTATCACCACCAATTTTATCTCAATCTATAATATTTATTTACACTTTGATCCAATATTTAATCAATCGCATCATCTACTAAAAGAAATAGAAAAGAATCATTACATCTCAGTATCTCAGCCAACGGAATACAAGGAGTAATTAGATAAATCCCAATCCCATCTCCCAAGTTTCCTTTACCTCAAATAGCCCAAGAGCTACTGGAACTCTTGGCTCATTTTCTCCCCCTTTAAACTTTCTAACTTCCTTCGACACACACTTGGCTCATCTCCTGTCCAGCCTACCCTATCCATCCCCTTTTCCCCTCGATCCCTCAACCAAGCTGCTTCTTCTGAAGGTAAATTTTCAACCCAGAGGCTAAAAGCTAACTTTTAGGATCCAGTCAGGTAGAAAGGATAATCAGATGACGTATACATCCAATCAGGAAACAAATCAAGATCAGAGAAGGAATACGAAGTTGACCTTCCTCCCTCGATCTGAACTGATGTTCATAATGTCTCCATAAAGAAATGTACCCAAAATTTTTTTTAGCGTGTCTTAGTCCGCTTTTATCGCTTGCTTAATTGCGTTTTATGTTCTTGGGGAGAAGTCGTACATCCACGTCAAGATTAAAAAGGAATTTACGCGCACACCTTTGCTGGATCTTTTGTGTTGCATAAGCCCATACTTAATCTTTACAAACGGTGGAGCCAGTCTTTCTTCTCCCCCACAGCGAAGACGCTAATTATTCAACTCGAGGTATATACTCACGACCGTCACCGCTCTAACGCTCGCATCGCGCCCACTGACGATTTTTTCTTTAAATTCTCTTATTTCGCTTATTCATTTTCCTCGTCTTGTGATGGTCCTGTTCGCAAGTAATAAAGGGAGAGTGATGAGAATCTTTTGGCTCTTGACACCGATTCCACCTCGATTCCCCCTTACACGAGAGAGCGAGTATCGCGTGTACAACCCTCTAATGAATAAATTTTTTATTCTTTCCCTTTTACACTATTCACAAATTTCTTAGCGTTTTTTACTCAAATTCTTTATGTATGAGTCATCTTTGCCCTATTACGTAATATACTGCAGCTCACGATGATTTTTGTTCTTCTTTTACTTTAGAACACAATCATCATATTATTCATGTGAATATGTGAATTCATACGCAAAATGGTAAGATCCGATAAGTTTCTCTCCCTTATCAATTACACGATATAATGAAGAACTATCTTTTATGCCAATACCAATAGTGTATTAAGCCAACCAATAACCACCTATTGTTGTCCAGGGGGGTGAACGAAAAAAATGAATATGAACCAGTTGAATCTGAGAGTCAGTTCTTATGAATGATAGTGTTTCCGGGAAAAAGATAGGTAGATAGTAGATTTAATTATACTCAATAGTGTTAAAAGTAATTGAATGAAAAGGTTGCAGCCAATGTGGTGTCATTAGCTAGAACGTCGCCATCACCCAATCGCTCTTCTAATTCTCTGTCTCTAGAGATTTAAATGCAAGCTACCTTAAAAAAAAATTTTATTACTAAAACGTATTAAATCTCCTTAAACTCGAAGAAAAGCAGGAAGTGCAAAGTGTCTGTGTAGTACATTACAAGTTAAGAGTGTCTTAATACACAGGGAAAACAGAGTCGTGAAACTCCGCTGGACAAAACTTTTCTCTCTGGACCCCCTTGGATTTACCTCAACAATGCTTCCTTTCTCGAGACACACTCGGCTATTCTCTTTTGTATAAAAATGTGTTGATGCCCCTATTTCACAATGTTTTGCCAACCAAAGGAAGCTATAAATAAAGCGTAAAAGAAGAATGTAAATGTGTATTGTCCGTGGTTCAAGAGTGTATTCTACTCTTGTTAAACTTTGCAAAAAAAATATAAATACATGGGCCACGTATGTGGTTTCAGAACCATAAAGTGGAGAAGCCATGCAAAATCACACTTACTCTTTAATATGGTGTCCCTTTTCTGCATATTAAATCAAGCAGATGTTGCTCATCGACTATCCAGACAAAATTTCCCTCTTCTTCGTCCTTCAAAAAGGTGCTCTTTCTGCGTGTGTATATCACTGAAGACGAGAGGTTTCTTTCCCTTTGAGACTCTTTCCATTTCCGTCGTTGTCATCTTGAGAAGTTTGGGTATCGGAAGCTCCTCGAGATGCTGAAAATTTTTACGAGCTCGAGATTTCCATAAGATGATGCCGAACGACCGACTCACACTCTATCCTACCCCTCTACACTGCTCATCGACGGCTCTGCGTTTGGATCGAGCAGGCTTTTTTCACAATTTTAAGCAAATGTGACCTAGTGTGCTCATTTTTTAGATTATTGGAAAAAAACTACAAGCGTTTTTTTTCACCTGTATATACTCATAATTTAAACAACTGTTAATACTCATTCGTTGTATTGGGTGATAGAAAAAAAAGATTTCCTCTAAAAAGATAATGAAAAAGTCATATTTTGCATGAAGTAATTGCAAGAGCACGTGTAACTGGGGATATGGAGGCTACGTAAACGTAAAGTTCTGCTATTATCTTACTCACCTATATTGTCACCACTGCCACAGACACCTTTGTAGTGTTTAGAGTTCAGTAGATCTATGGAGTTAGTCGGTAAGGCAAAGGTTAGATTCAGTTGATTTTAATACCTGACACCTAGCTGCACTATAACTTATCAAATAAAGTTAGTCACGTCAGTTCATAATGTTTTCCATCTAGCTGCAGTCTGGTATCTTCGATCTTGGCAAGGGAACGTAGAAATAACATAAAATTGTTTTTCCGTTTCCCAAAAAAAAAAGTTAAAATCAACACTACGTAATATATGCTTCCGAATATTTAGCTAAAGCGTATATTTACCAATTGGAGTTTAAGGAGCACGAGAAGATAATCCATTTAAGACCACAGCTTTTCACTTATTGTACCAAGTCACGCAATCCCGTGTGAAAGTTCGAGTAAAAAGATTCAAGGTAACACCGACAACACGCAGCCTGATATTACCCGTACAGTTAAACCGCAAGAGAGTACGTAAGATCGTACATATACACGCTCAAGCAAACTTTGATGCGAGACATTTATTGGTTTGCTAAATGAAGATAGCTGCCCTCTCAATACTATCCAAATTAAATTAAAATTATCTTGCTTGGACGAAAAGAACTCTTTGTTCTTCGAATTTACTTGCTGGCAACCTTAAATGTATGCAAAATTAAAACTTTTATACAATAAAGAAAATCTTACATTATTCTTCACCATAACATTATCAGCAAGAATAAGATAAAAATAATAAATCTTGTTATTGAATTCTGAACCACATACATAATGTATCATCTTACATTTTTTTACACTGTATGTAACCTTTATGTATTTTGTGGTGTCAATCTCAAAATACCAGTTTTATCCAAGGTTTTATTCCTGTCTTGGAAAACGCCCATGTCACAAACATCTGTCTCCTCCAGAGAACTACGTCTGAAACCCTAAGTTTCGAATATAGTTCTTCCAAAATTTCCATGCAACCGTCGTGATCGTACGAAATTATTTTTTACAAAAATTGTTTTTATTTAGATTTGTAGTTATCGATTAGATTATTTTATAAGTAGATGCTGTTGTGTTGCAGTAAGACAGTTGCCAGTTTGATTATTTCGTAAGTAGATGCAGTCGTGCTCTGGTAAGACAACAAATGCGATTTAATCCATCTGATATTTAAATGCATTACTAAATGTACGCTGTCATGAGTAAGGCGTCAAATACAGTTACTAAATTACTCAAACGACGAGTGGGAAAAAAGGCCGAAGAAAAAAAGAAGAGGAAAAAGGCTTCGCTCGCTCGAGGAGAGAGAACCGGTTGAAAAATTTCCTCGCTCCCGACATTTTCCACCGTCATTCTTCTCTGCGTGCCTATCGACAATTTCGTCGCACAGCGACCCAAATGGGCGAAACGAGGCAGGAAATTTGTGTAAATTCGAAGATCCTCGATGAATTTCCAATGTGCAGCGCCTACACGGACTTTCCAGCCCATCCATCCACACATGGGCATGAATAGGTGGGGATTCGAGAAAACACACACGTACGGCCCACAGCGACAGCCGGCAGGGCAAATTCATTCCGATGACGAAGTTTAGCTCCATTTTCAAATTTGCACAGCACCACTCCCTCGGTCTCCCTTTTGGCCTCTGGTTTCACCCCCAGAATACCTTATGCGCTTGCACGTACATACATGTACACACGCTGAGGGTACGAAAGCGACCTTAACGCCTAATGACCGCAAGTAGGGTGTGTTGGGGCATTTAATATTTACCAGAGGCCCGTGTTAATGTGTATATATGTGTATGTGTATCTATGTGTGTGCAGCTATACACATAGCAGTTATAAATTTGGTGCGAGCACGCGATCGAGCCACCGCCGACGCTAACTGCACTTTTGCACTAACTTTGACGTCGGATTGTCGTTGCGATGTGTGTGCCTCTGTACCTCCACTTTTACCTTAATCTCCAACGTAGATTATTTGTGGACGTGGATACGAGTAAGTATAGGTTTTGAGGAAAATTTTTTGAACAAATTAAAGATGAAACGATCGCTCTGTCTGATAAGATCGCTATTCAACATAAAAGGGTGAAGTATGATTATAATGCCAGTCGAAAGGGTAAGGAAAATGGTAAAGGCCTAATAATTTTTTTGTATTTTTAAAGAAATGCATATGTTGGGACCAAGACGGTAAGGTCCAAGGACCAACTAGGTTTATTAATAAAATAGTTACTATCCTTGAAATAGCTCTTTCTAACATAAGTATTTTTGGGGGAATTCAAACAATTTTAATATTTTGATACTTTAATTTACTTACTTCGTCTCTCGTATCAACTTTTTCGAGTACCAATAACTTTGTAATAAAAAATATCTAGTTAGTACGTATAGATATTTAAAAAATGCACTTTCATATTCAAGTATAATCTCTGCGTCTAAATTTGATTAAAAATTTGGAAATATGTATTCCTTAGTCCTAGTATTTCTATTTTCCATAGTTTCTTTTTTACTAATTCAACAGTGTAGTCAGCATTGCACCATATTCAATAATAAAAATTGCAGAAGTACCTAGAAAAACCAACCAGTTTGTGTTGTAAGCATTAAAATCCAAGATGAAATGTAATGTAGAATAGCACTATTGATTTTAGAGTATTCAAAAAAAAAAACGAAAGGAAATAGAGTTATGAAGTGAAATGAATCGCGTTAGGACGTACTGATGTAAAATATAAAAAACCTCTTTCCATATATGTACAAACGAACAGCTGTAGCGACAGAATTCTTTTACTGTTTATAAAGAGGAATTCGAAACGATAAATGAGAACAGCAGGTTACATCAAGTGAAAGTTTTTTCGACGTTGAAAAAGTATTTTCTTTGAAAATCGAAGAGGAATAAGAAGGAACAATGTGTAAAAATATTTTTTCTTTCAAAAAAACTATCTTTTTAACCGGATTTTTCAAAAATAAGGACATCACCTACTCTGTGGTTCGAAAATCAAGTGTGCCCATCCATTAGCTTAAATAAAATTATGTGAGCTGACGCTTAATTATTCATTCCAAGTAAAACACATTTATACTTATGATCTCAATGACGTATTATAATTATTTCCTTTATAGAAAGAGTTTTTTTCTTTTAGGATAAAATTTTAAGTGTGCACACATCTCGAAGTAACGACTGACAGAAAATTTGTTTTAAAAAGCAAGTAGAATGTTATGCTTGTAGATATGTGTATCTGGTAACTCGCGTATTTCACTGAAAATAGATTGAATTCATCCTTACACACGTACATAGCATTCCTCTGCTGTACAAATATATGCACATTACGTTCATTATCTTGCCAACCTTAAGGACGTTCGGTAGAGATAGAACCCTGTGATGAATCTTTTTGAAATTTTAACCAGACAGTTCTTATTGTTTTTACAATAAAGCTGTTAAAATTTTAAGAGGTTTGTCTGTTTCGTTTCCGAGATATTGAATTTCAAAGTTCAGTCATTTTAACACGGCCGCTTATGGGGAAACTTATAAGAACTCGGTTTTAAAAAAATTGGCGTGATGAATGTCTCCAATTTTTTTATATGTCACAGATAATGTTATTAACTATATGTATAAAAAGTTTCTTGACGATCGTCTGATTGGTTTATGAATAAAAAAATTAAATAATAGTTTGACAAAAACGTAACGGCAACGTCGCAAGAAGCGGGAAATTCAAAATGTTCCAGGACGTACAGTCAGTGGAACTTTGTACTGTCCCGGATCCTTTTATTGAACAGTACTTCACGACATAGTTCAGAAATAGGGTCGAGGACAGATCAGAGTTCCACTGAGTGTACATTTCAGTAAATATTTGAATATTATGGTAGATATTTATGTATTTCTGTATAAAACATAAGCTTGTATATGTGTGTGAATGTATGTACATAGGTTCCACCCGTACCCATAACAAAACAATGTATTATAATAACACATACTTATTTTTCTTAATAAAATTTTTAATTTGTAATTTTTATACGATAAAATTTTTTTACACACGATAAAAAAATCACATGCTTGTAGTAATCGCGGATACTAGAGTATGTCCTAATTATTTAACATATCACTTCCAATGAGACTTTTCAAGTCGCATAAAAATTCAAGAATTTTATTTACATTAGCTACGAATATAATTGTATGTACATATCTCTGTCACAAGTCTTTTTAATTATTTACTCATTTTTATTACATTGTTATAACAAATAAAAATCAAATACTTACATCTTTAACACAAATACATTACAAATATACACATACGTGATACGCTGCCGTAACCGACGCAGCAGACAGTGCAGCAACTGCAGAGTGCACAATGCACATTACCTGATGTGTGTACATGAACACTCACACATTGGAGACCCGCGCAACGATGCCAAGTCTTCACTCATCGCTACTTCCCCTTTGCCCCGCAAGTGGTTTCACCCCGCTATCTCTTCCAAACGTCCTTAATATCTCGCTTATTTTTCTCCCACTCGAAAGTAACTATGTTTCAACCTTATTATTTACAAGCGTATCGTTAAGTGATATGCAAGCATTAAACAGATACTTTCAAAGTAATGTTCTGTTAAAATTGTAATTATTAGAATAAGGCACGATTCACATTAAAATTAACACTGTGTAAGCATAGAACTGAAAACAATAAACTAGTCAAGAATTTATTGATAATCCGATGCAAATGTAAGAAAACAAAATCGTCAAAGCTCGCGTGTACAAACTTTTACATAAAAAATCTTAGTTGCTTTTGTATTTTATAAAGAAAAAGTAGTTGTCAGTGCTAAGTGAAAATAATGAAAACAGTAGGAAGAAAAATGATTATGCATGTATTAAATCACCAAAGTCACTTAAGTATTTAACAAACACCCAGTGCGTATGCTTTGCCCTTTTAAATCTGCAGTGTGGTCGCGAGGTACGTTGGAAAAGGCAGTAGAAAGCAGAGCTTCAGAGAAAATGAGTGTTGAGAGGACAATGTAGTAAAACGCATTAACAAACAAAGTAAACTTCTCGCATCCACTTTAGAGGCAGGCAAGAACACGCGCACGCACGCATGCAGATGTACGAATGTAAAGAAGCAAGGCAACGACAGCAGCTTACGTAAATAACTTGAGGTAAAAAGTAAAGAAGTTTAAGTGGCTTACGGCACAGGTTTTCTTCTTTACAGCTCCTCCCTTTCAAAATTACGTGATATAGTAAAAAATAAAAAATTTGTACTCATAGTTCAAGGGATTAAAAATTTTTATTTTCATGGAACTTTATAAGATAAACGACATCTGGAGAAAATTTATGACATAAAATCAGGTAGAGGGTGGAATTATTTGTTTGAAACGTTGATTCTAAAATTTTTAAAAAACAGTTAAAATCATGTACTTTGCCATGAATACTTAATTGGAAGTATTTGATAAAGGCATATGTATGCATGTATTTTGTTTGAATGGCTGTTATAACTTCAGAAATTACTATGCAAAAGCATTTAATTTTCAACTCAAAAAAAGCTGAATTCTTTTTCAATGCTTGATGCAATTCTCTTTCTCTCCTGTTGAATCAATAAAAGTTGAATGGTGCATCATAAAAGTCTGGGCATCCCGATCTGTTCTTCGTTATTAAAGTACTAATCCTCAACGAAAACATCTTATAAACTATTCACTTCCTTTTATACCCACAAAATCCCTTAAATGTTGAAGCAAGTGCCATGACGGAAAAAATTTGTCGATACTTTAAATTCATGAATGCTCATCTTTAAATTCACCAAATACCTGAAAGGAGCATCGGGGTATACGTGTATACGTACAGAGAGAGTAAGCTTTCATGCCAAGCGGCTATTATTCACCGTTTCCCCTATATGAAACGAGGGAGGAACTTGGCGATGAGAAGCAAAAAAGGCATTCACACAATGGAAAAGGGAGCAAAGTACGTAATTGGCGTAAATGGCACAGAACATCCCAAGAACAAATGCGGCGTACAGTGGAGTCTAATGTAAAAAAAGGCCAGAGATAAACTGCGAATTTTTAATGCAGAAATATTAAAAAGGGGTGTCTGACTACTCCTATCGATATGCTGCTTCACGGACATTCCAGTGCTGTCCATAAAACGCATGGGCACCTGCATGCATACATGGTATATGCAGTACGTGAGCCATCAAAAAGAAAATGGGAAAAAACTAGTCACGGGATGCACGAGAGGATTGCGAGGAAATGAATTGATGGGTAAAGAAAATCTCATTCTCTTTCCCAGCACCGATTGGCCAAGTGTGCGATTTTTACACATTTTCTCCAGCTGCTTAAATTTGATGCATATATGATGCAGAATAGGTATGTGTATTTACATGTCCCGTAGCCACAAAAATATCTGCAATGTGTGACGCAAGTATATTAAAGGCACACGGCCATCCCCACATTCAGAAAAAATAAAACACGAAAAAGACAAAACAAGTGGGAAAATGATAAGCAATAGTAAAATTCAAGCGCTCCGGAAGCTCTGGAGCACTTTTGGAACAATCGAGGCAGAAAAGCGGTGGAGAAAAAAAGAAGAAAACTACGGGGTGGAGAAAAAAGTTGGCTGGAGGTGCAGGAGAAAAAAGTGCACATAAAAAAGAAGAGGAAAATAAGCACTGGAGGGCACCTCGAGTCAGCCCGAGAAAGATGAGAATTGAGATGGGGACGGTGACGAACATAAAAGATGCGAGAGCTGCGGGAGGATGGCAAAATATACGTGACGTAAAAGCAGGTCGATATCTGGGTCTGTGGAGCTCGGCTTTTCGAGAAAAAGCTGCGGTTTCTCCAGAATTTCGGATTTTCGTCTTGTGTTCCTAAATGAGTATAATTGAGCATAGCCTTGGGGACAAGAAAATTGAGGGAAAAGCACAATCTCGAAGCTTGTTTCCATCTCTCATTATTTGTGTAACTGTTTGTCACTCTCATAAGAGGGGTTTCCTTGTATCGCAAATTACATCGTATTTCTTCTTTTTTTTTTGCTTCGAGAAGGATTAAGGACAAACGACGAGAGAGAAAAAAAATAGCGCAGGTGAGAGCTGAATTTGGATTTGGGACGATTTTTCTTGGAGAGGAGCTTTTTATGCTCAACGTGAACCCATGCGTGCAAACGAACGATCGAACGTCAGTTGGATGCTCATCGATAATTCGAAAATTTCGGCCCCAACTCGCGCACGTGCGCTCGTGGCTAGTGTTTCAGATAAGCTGTCAATGCTTTTCTGAGCGAGCATTGGCTTTTTATTTTTCTGGATGATTAATTTTTTGTTGCTTTTTTATTTCCTACGTGATAAAAAAAAATGCTAACTTTTCTAAATGACCAGAATACTGGAAGTGTGAAGAAAGTTTTCATTTTCCAGAAACTATGTATTACATTTTATTTTATTTTGTTCTTCAAATTACCCTGTTAATTCATAGGTGGAGAATTTCGTTGAGATAAGTATATATATACATGTAGACTGAAGTTATTTCTTAAGTAAACCATACCTATTTTTCAAAATTTTGAATACTTACCGTTGAGAAAAAAATACATCACTTATTAATCGATTTCTTACAACTTTCACAAAATAAAATACAGTCAGAACCCAAGGAAAAACTACGTTGGTAAGAATGTTTGTTTTGATAAAAAGAAATTAATTTTTATTATGTATCATATATAGATTTATTTAATGAATTAGTAAAAATTGTAAAATTTTAGTTCTGGAAAATTTTCGCCCAAAACTCAGTAAGTCCTGGCAAATTTCTCTATATCTTGGCTCAAAATTCCAAAAATCCACTGATACATAATGAAAGTTTTCCCATAAGTCTTAAACTTGTCTTCCAGCTCTTACTTAAAAGATTTAGTAGCTCAAGCCTAGCTTTGGTCAGACAAAGTTAATGTCATGCATAATCTTTGCAATTACACGAATCAGTTTTCAATTTCATTTGATTTCTCTGCCTCTCTTTTATTTTATGAAAACTTTCTCGTATCAACTTTGATGCAATAACGCTTACTTACATGGATACATTTACTAACGTATTCTAGAAAAAGAAACTTTCTGAATTTTGTACGATCCGAATGATGAAAATGTTTGCTTTTAGAAAAATACAAACCATAATTAGTATTAAAAAGCCAATGAACAGCACTTTGTCAATATCCTAAGGTCCGAAATAGTAACACTAACTCTTTAAAGATTCCTTAAAAAAACCTTTTTACAATTTTCCCGCTTATTCACGATCTCAAAGAAAAATGTTGAACAAAAAAGTAATTGCCGTACTTGATACACCTTGGATTTTAAATCGATCATAAAGTGATTCTTTAGTCCTATATAAAAAAGAGTTACCAGCAAGGCAGCTCCTATGACTTGTACGTCTCGGATTTCACCACACATATCTCACCACAGGATCCGTGTGACAGTACAAAGAACAGCAGGGGACAGAGTTTTCTTCTTTGAACTAGAAATTCAGAGGCAAAGTAAAATGCTAAAGGTAAGAAAAAGGAATTAAGAGTTGGCAGTAAAAAAGGAAAACAGACAATCATTGAGAAACACGACATGGTATGAAGGAGCGAGACAAAAGCGATAGAACCATCAACGGAATTGGCGGAAAGGTATGTACGTCGGTGTGGACGACTACACTTTGAGGAAAGGGGTGACTACTACGATAAAAAAAATAGAAATAAAAAAACAAAACAAAAAAAGGATAGAAGCAGCAGCAGCGTTGCACTCTTATAAACAGTTGTACTAAAAGACTTCAGTTCTATGTTCAGTGCAGCGTGGACAGAAAGGTGACAGTCGCTTAAGACAGGACCATAATGAGTGCGAAGAAAAAGATTAACTTTAAAAAAATACCGCGAAATAAAGAAAAATTGCTCGTGAGATGAATTGGAGACATCAGAGTGGCAGGAAGGGCAAAAATGAGGGCTGTGAGAGGGAGAAGGAAAAAAATTGTGTTTTTGCGACTACTGTGCTCGTACTGCAGTACTAGTAGAGCGAAAGAGGAGAAAAGAGCCAAGGGGGTGAGGAAAAATAGTGTGTCGCAGGTGCGCCAACAAGACTACTTTCAGGCTTGGGATAAAAAGGGCTCTCATCGCATCCACGTATGTGTACCCATGCGTTGTACAAGAGATAGAAGGAAAATCAAATTTGTTTCATGCCATTGGATAGAGAAGGATATTTTGTAAAAACTCGAAAAGAGCAAGAATATGAGGGAGAAGGTATGGAAAACATTAAGGGATGCGATCGAGTTACTTGATGAAAGACTTTTAGAGTGATTTGAAATCGAGTCTACAACGAACATACATTTTTTTAAAGAAAGAATCCATTGTTTGAGCGCGTACGTAAATATGTTTTTCAAAAAGATATTCTAGTATTCAAAGCTAAGTCGTTCATTCACTGTTATTTCGAGAATACGTATCTGGTAAAAATTGAATTTATCACGAGAATCATTTTATAAGATAAATAAGTAGTCACTGTTCCAAACTATGTGATGCAACGTTTTTATAAATTGCGTAAAGTTACATGTAACAAGGATGAGAAAACAAAAGTTGGAAGTAAAAAAATTAAAAAAAAAGCTTTAAAAAGTGCAAGTCAAGAGTGACGGAGAAGAGACTCAAAAAAAATTTACGTTGAAAAATGGAAAAAATAGATGGGATAGAAAAACATGGAGGTACAATAAAAGAAAAAAAAAAGAATAAAAATACAATTAAAACTTTAACCAATGTCACAGATTTTCCTGACAGCTCTCTTGGTGGTTCTGAATATGATCATTAACTGAATGGAGAAATGTCATTCGATATTAATCAATTTTTAAGGAACTATAATAAAATTTTAAACATGAATTGTACCCACCTTACCTTAATCTTATGAACGTTGTAAATATGAATCGTGAAAGATGGTAAAATGTTTACCGACATACTTCGATATGTCATACCTGAACTTTAATACCTCGAATGAATCACCATATTCTTTTCCAGACATATTCCATATGTCCATACCTATAATAAGTAATATGTATACACATAATATATCTGCATTGGTAGTGAGATCTCATTTTATCCGTCATTTGTGTTTATATAGTACCAGTAGCAAGTTACACGAAGATGAAAGAGAGCATACTGGAATCAATAGCAGCATCAACGCTAGCACGGGCGCTACAATAGATTCCTAAGCCAGGGAGAGATATCTGCACTATGTCGACTGCCAATGAAGGAGCGAGAAGGTACACACAGAGATATAATGAAAAGTACAGGTGAGTAGGGGTATGGATCCTCAGTGCAAGCTCACGGAGCTTCTGCAGAGAAATGGGTGGTAGGAGAAGTGGAAATTGTACCTCAAGGAGCCAACTCGTCCCCTCATTTACTCCCTCTGTCCATACGGTAATTGAGAAGAAAAAGAGAAAGGAGTAGACTTACGCTAGTGGTGGGAGGAAGGAGCTTTCATGGGTAGGGCTTGGGCTGTTTTCACGGTCTTTGCCAACATTTTTTTATTCAAGGCGGCAACATATCATTACAAGCATGTGCATAGAAATTATTGACAACAAAACTATGCGTAAACACCTTAAGTAATGATAATAATAGACAAAGGAGTGGGATTACAGTAATCGATGATTTACTATATCGTGTCCAACCATACATCGACTGTTACTACTGGTGTGTAGCCACGTTTTTTAATTACAATAATGAATGCGAGTGAAAAAATTTTTTTTTTCACCATACTGCGTCGAAAGAAGGAATTTTCGTCCCGCGAAGTGGCGCAGTATTGGTGAAAAATAATATACAACCCACTGGAGGAAGCAAACAATCCCTCAGATCGCATGCTCATCGATCGATTGCCTGCGATATGAGATATTCTTTATTTTTCCTCTCTAGAGTGATACACTATTTTTTTTTTTTTTTTTTTTTTTTTTTTTTTTTTTTTTTTTTTTTTTTCATTTTCGCTGTTAATTTCTCCGCATTTAGAGATTTACATACAAGCACAAGCTCGCAAAATATTTTCGTTATATAGTACTTTAATACAACGTCGTTGCATCTAGGGATAGTATGTCCACTATATGCGTCGTGACGTAAAGAAATATATTTGGATGTGTAAGTACTGTTAGGTCAGCAGAAGCCAGTATCGTTGGGCAGCTGTTGTAATAGTAGTAAAAGACAACGACGACGAAGACGCAAGGGTAAAGAGACAATGGGCACACGCAGAAGCGATGAGAAGCTATGTTGGAGACGATATTCACCATCAACGTGAGTGGCACGACATGGAGATGCCTATTGTCGCTACTGGTGCTTTGTGCTACGCGGCTCTTAGGTTTGTGTCAGAGAGCATTGGAGCTAAGAAAACACTCAAAAAAGCTCCTTTTCTTTTTGATGGATCTTCATTGTTGTGTTGTGTTGTTCATATCATAGCCATTACTGTGAAAAAACGTGGATGAACATAATGTTGATAGGATTAGGACTAGGAGGAAAAATTTACAACTTCTGAGAACCGCGATTTAGTACGTATTCTGGGCAAGATTGGTAACGTACACCTATTATCTAATCGGAACGTCGTATGACGGAAAAAACTATTTTTTTAGATGGTACTGTCGTGCAGATGGAAAGGTGATGAAAATTTTCTCAGGAAAAATCAAGTGATTCATTGTTTTTCAACCCTGCACGTGTTGGTTACGCTACTGATATATGGATGGTGGTGGATCTCAAGATGCTATACATAGTTAGAAATACCAACACACGAATCGTGAATAACGATGAGTCAGACCATGTTTCTGTTGAGGCGTGGAACATTTCAAATCATTGATTCTTGTTTAAAATGAAGGTAAAGAGGGCCACGCTGCATTAAAAGTTAGTGTGCATTGATACAAAAATACAAGTGTAATTATTTTTACTCAAATGAACAGTGTACCTTTTTTTCTTTTCCATTAAAACTAACAAAAACAATCTCACATGTACAAACACATTTTTATCAATCTGATTGTTCATTCTCAGTCTCTCGACCACTCACTTATCAGAGCCATGTGTACAGCACAGTAAGATTTTTGGCCGTAGCTTAATCGTCATAACACTTAAAATATTTTCTTTTTGATTGGCAGAATAGTTCAAAGTTAACGACGATGTAAATATGTGAATATGAGCGTTTTCCTCAAACAATACACATTATGACTGTATCTGAGTTGCATCAGGATAAAAGATAAATTAATTAATAAACTTTAATACAGAAAAACGTTTGGAAGAATATTATATGTTTATTTCTTTCAAAACAGCTGCGTCATCTCATATGTAACTATCTCAAGTACCAGCCAATTACGTATAAATTATTTATGTTGAAAAAAACTAGGTTTCAAGTAACTGACTCTACACTACATATCGACTTTCACCGTCGTCCATTGGAAAACTATACGTACCGATATTGACTTGATGTATCTTTACACTACTGAACGCTATCTTTACTACTTTGATATTCGATCTCGTTCTAGCATTTCGAAAAATCGCGTTACTCACATAATCACAAATTAATACATAGGTATACCATTCAAAAAATCTAGGGAAGTTCTCATAGATACTTACTCAAAATCAGAAAGAGAAAGAGAGAGAGAGAGAGAGAGAGGAGGAGCAGACAAATCTTGCTAAAAAGCCTAGTTCCTACTCTTTGGCGTGAATACGTACACATACGTGTATCCATGTCAACTGAAAAAAAGTGTTACAAGCTCAAGTCTTTTATTCCAGTACTTCTTTATTTATACCTTCTGAAACTGGCTGCTACTTCTTTTCAAGCTTGCTTTTATTTTTATTTTGGTCTTCCAGCTTCGTTTATCTTTTACCGATACATCCCACTGTTTGTGCATACGATACATCAATACGAGGTTATAAATGTCCCTCCCTTATTTAGATACTTTTGCCTAAAAATCGATAACGACTTTGACTATCTTACAGAGATGGTAAATTTAGAAAAAATAGTCCATTTATATTTAATCAACAAAGTTTACGAGGTTTTGTATTTTCTCTGCTTCACTTCCGTCTCAATCATCTTGACAGATTTCTTTTTTTTTACACCCTGAAAAGCAAATAAAATATTCAGGTGAATTTGCTAGAGAAAAATGACAGTAAATATGATAAAAGAGATGATATTTTTACTTCCTAACTTTTACTTACGTAGAGCTCTATTTTTTCCTTTCTGATAGTATATGTTTTGCATCAGATGAAGATTATAGTTAAGCTAAAAACGTATCCAAGTTAAGCAAGAATTTTCGTCAATTTGTATGTGAAAGTATGCTTAAGTACATGTGTTTGTGTACGTTTATAGGTATGTGTAAGTAGCTATATCTTCTACTAGCTTTTTTGCTGCTTTCGAGTTTACCATTTTTTTTGGGTATTGTACGTGAAATAAAAAAGTGTGTTTACGTGCTCTATTATTACATTTCCTTTTAACATTTTGATCAGCAGCGCTTTAGCAAATGCAGTGTAGCTGAAACATGATTTTTCTACATATTTCCAATACGATGCTCAATGGGTCAAACGCAAGTATGACTAAAGAACCGAAGCTTGTTTTTTTTTTTTTTTTTTCTATTGGGAAGAGTGGCTCTCCATCCAATTTTTTTTCAAAAGTTTTATTTTTTTTAACTCTTTTGATAGAGTAACTGTTTTTAAACATGAAACTAGTTATCAATATTAAATAAAATTGCAACAAGCACTTACAAGTCAAACTCTTATGTACTAACATACGCAGAAAAATCCTTTAAAAGCTCGTTCTGGTTTTTATGTCGTCTGATGATGACGAACCTGAAGATACCCACGCACGTAGTGCAAAATCAAACTGTGCGGATGGAGTGCGAGTTCGACTTGGACGGGGAGCCCCTGTACTCGGTCAAGTGGTACAAGGACGGCAACGAGTTTTATCGCTACGTGCCAAACGAGCGACCCGACGTCCACGTCTTTTCCCTTCCTGGCGTCAACGTCGACGTACGTACAATCCATACTATGATGCTATAAAAGCTTCCCTTTATTACTTTTGTTATTTTTGCTTCTACATTGTGATATCATCCCGATACCTTCTGTCCCCTGGCATTTTCTCTCCCTCCCTCTCTTCCGTACTCTTTTTTTATGCAGCCACATTCCCCGAGTTTCTTCCCCACAGTGAGCTTAGGGGGTTGGACGAGGGGCGCCACGAGGAGTAGGAGTGGGAGGGGCTCTACGACGTGCGCTGTTGTGCGAGCTTTCATTATGCAATGGGACAGAATAATCACGTTACATATTTTGGTCCAAAGAGAAAACTAGAGGAATAAACAACGAATATTCCAATGTAGTTGTCTCACTGGAGGATTTAGGGGCCTAAGAATTTTTGGTTTTTCGCGATTTTTTCTTTGGAATTCATTCACCGAGTGTACTACTAAAAATTGATTGTTAGAAGAAATGACGTGTAAAGTGGATTTCATGTATTACTATTAAGTGAGCTTACATAGCGTTATAATTAAAAAAGGGATGAACCTCCGATCACTTGGTATTTTAATCTATTCACTTATGTGCTGTGTTTCCCTCTTTTTCTCTTTTGTGTTAATATGAAAAAAGATACGTAAAAAATATCTTAATTAAAAGGGCTAGGCGCGACTTAACTAAGACTAAAAATTGACGTCCCAATGACTCAAAAAAAATGGTAGTAATAATATTTTCCAAAACAGCTTTAAATTCATTTATCATACTATCGTCAAGTGAACTTTGATAACTTTCTCGTTAGTTCTCCACTTAGTAGTTTGGAAGGTAGAGGGAGGGCCATAACCGCACGCTTGGAAGAGCATCACGTAATCAAGTTTTGCGCTGATCCGATCGAACCGTGCAATTATTAGTTAACCATGCACTACTTATATATCTATTTATATGGCACAAGCCCGAATTTATGTACGTTATCAAAAAGTAGAACGAAAGTTGATATCGTTGGATTACCTGCTTACAGTACGTAAAAAAATCAATTCCAACGAGTCCAGAAAAGTAACGGAAAAGTGGCCTTTACTTGGATCGTCTTTAATTAATTACTTAACGCAATATGAACAATACGATTTAAGCCAAAATTCTTTAGGATTTCTACTCTGTTTAGAAAAATTATCTGCACATTTTTCACCTATTTCAGTCCATGGTTCAATAATCCCGC
The DNA here is from genome assembly GCF_036245765.1 of Copidosoma floridanum. Taxonomy (NCBI): domain Eukaryota; kingdom Metazoa; phylum Arthropoda; class Insecta; order Hymenoptera; family Encyrtidae; genus Copidosoma; species Copidosoma floridanum. The sequence continues at coordinate 8,649,974 of NW_028321891.1, forward strand.
AACATTCAGTACAAACTTGTAGAAAACTCTATAAAATGCGTTATTAATTATTGGGAAAAATCTCTGTTTTATTAATAATGAAAGCAGAAAGTTTCCTCTTTATTCACAACAAGTATCTGTAACTGAGTATATAATGACTGAATAATATGACCATTGACCTATGCACATGGCAAAACCGAAAGAATCTAGAATAACCAGCAAATACGCAAATCGACGGAAACCGCAGAGGTATGTTATCGTTTTGGCCTTTGTTGCAGAGACAAGAGACTGCTTGCCCATAATTGTTAGACGTATATGTAACGACATGCATACAATTTTTTAAAACTATTTTACTCATGTCAAAAATTGTAGTTATTATTTGGAGACTATTTCTAAGCTTCTTTCAAATAGAATCAGAAGCAACAGTAATGGCATAACCACCTTCGATTTCTATACACGTACTTATTCACTCAAGAAGTAGTGGCCTTAGCGTACCTCTCAGAGCATATAGGCACGTTGAAGAGCAGTGACAAGCAGAGAGAGAGAGAAAGAGAGAGAGAGAGAGAAAGGGTTGGAGGGAGAGACGAAAATGAGAGACGAGCGAGCTTTTGTAGGTGGAGTGCCCTGCTAGCTTTAGGATCCTTCGTGGCTCTGTGCCGACGCCACTCCCCCTACATACATGTCTACACACACATGTATATTGTTATAGGTCCATGCGTGTCCACTGAGGATCAACAGGTAGGAATCCTAAAAGCGTTAGGTTTATTTTGTCAACGTCTGACCACACGTGGATACGTACTACTTCCACTGTCGAATTTTCGCTTCACAAGCGACTAAAGGATAAACAAATGGAAATAAAGCTCATGAGCTATTTTTATTGGCACTACCTTGTATGTTTGTTCGGATGCAGCAACAAAGGTATTTAACTTTATAGCCCTAAAACAAAAATCGAGGAACTAGCTACAGCTGTCTAATGGGATTTTTTTTCGTATGCGATGAGCACACACGGTTAGTGTGATTGTTAGTGAATATCGTAAAAGATCCACAATAAAGTGTTCTACTTTAATGTTTTTTTATTCTCTATATCTCACTGGATCTTAAAAAAATACTTGCAACTGACGTGTTATATGTATTTCCTAGCTGACACCCGTGAGTGATAAATTTAAGTTCCAGCTCTGTGAGCACTACTGTCCTTAAAAACATTCTATCGAGCATTCTTCAAAGTACTTTTATGGGACTTTCTACGCTTTCAAAGATATAGATTGGCATTGACTTTTTGTAAAATATTTGGAATATTTAATGTGAGAACGTTTAAACGAGTATGTATGTTAAAATATGGTTGAAATAACTGATGTGAGAAAATACAACCTTTAGCTCCTCCTCTTCTGTAGACAATCCGAATCCATTCATTTATTTGCCGCTTTACCATGATTAAAAACATGATTTGACCAGTCCAAGGGGGTACGATGTGCATAGTACGTAGGAGGACGTAGCCACTCTATTTGTACATACGTTGTAGCAAATTATATGTAGTTCCAACATTTATATACTATACATACTGATATAAAATAAGCATGGATACGTATTTCGTATTATTATACTTAAATACCGCTTTTAAATTTTTTTATACGTTTATCAAATTAATCTAACATACGCTGTATTAAAAATATGTTTAAATAAATCCTGCATCTGAAAACTCTGTATTCTAATATTCCATGAAACATTGAGTATTTTAATGAGTATTTTTCTCATTCCTTTTTCAATGATTTTAAATAGGACGAAGTGTTAAGTCAAATCATAATTTTACAAAATACACATTTAGAAAAAAAAGAGATATAAAGATAAAAAGACAATAAAAGAGAGAGAGAGAGAGTTAAAGTGAAAGCAGACAAAAAGCAAATAGAGAGGAAGAGTCGAGGCCCATGAATATAAATTGAGAAGTTTTAAAAGTGAAAATGGTCATACATACATTTTATATCCAGAGGGCTTTCTCTTTACCCCATCAAGTGACCGCTCACTAGCTCATGCACTGTAACTCCCAGAAAGTATAAAAAGTCGACAAATAGATAATATTTGCCCAGAGTTTTGCGAGGAACTGGATTTCCGGGTGCCGCTCTTCTTTGTACATGTATCCACCCCTGCCTCTTTTTACGCAAATATAGAAGGCTTTTCTTCTTAAGGCTCTAAAGGACTTCTTTGAAACATGTATTGTATGTAACAAAGTAAAACTAACAAGGAAAGATGTGGGGAGAAGAAAATGATCTGAGTACATAAAGCATATCGTGTATGCATTTACACAGTAACAATAATTAAAGATCCTGTATTGAGCTATTTAATATGTATTCCTCGCTTGACAGGCCATCGCTCGATATTAATATGCTCACATGTGATTACGACGGCGATTTGCTAAATGTATGTGAACAAATACTGAAACTGTTGTAACAACTTCTGCTGCTGCTGTTGTTGAACGTTTGGTATATATTGATTTTCAACTGCCCCTGTAAAGTATTATATTGCTGATTGCATCGCTGCAATTTTTGAGCTTCTAGCATCTATGTATTGCAGAGTTTATTGATTGGTTGACTTAAAATGTGCTTTAGTCTGTGACACAGTAGCATAGAAAAGAGCTTGGGAAGAAAAAGTCTCCCGCTCCTGTAATCCATTTTCCTCTTTATACAGTACTTTAACCTTTTCCTCTGTGTCATTCGTTTTTAGCCTGGACCTACCTTAGCTATCCTTCTGTTACTACTGCAACTTGTTTGATGCTGGCTTTTGTGACTCTCCAGGACGATGATCCTAGATATAATACTGAAACTGTTAATAAATCTACTTTATATGGATTTTAATAGAATTTGTGTTTAGTCTTCCTGAAGTCTACGTTAATGCGATGGACATGTAATATTAATTTTTGTCGGTGATAATTTTAAAACACATTTAATTCGTTGGATTTTAATGTAAAAGAATATTATAAATGTATTATGTGAATTTATAATTATGTGCATCCTTCTTCCTTGTACATAGCTACACATATATTAACGGATGTAGCAATCTCTCATCAACCGATCTCGCGTCTGACTAATAACTCGGAGAGTGCTCTACTCTTCTCTATACCTCACTGAGGATGGTACGCCTTATAGTGAAATTTCGCTTCGCAGGAAATCCTTTATCGTAATTCTATTGCTGCGGCTTCCTTCTCTGATAACCAGAAACATTTCCGCACCGCGTACTTACTGTCCCTTCGGGGAATCGGAGAAATCATCAGTACGGATCAGGACGGGGGTAGGAATGCTGGTATTAGGTTTAATGCAGTATAATGAGAGAGACTTGTATGACAGTCGAGTTGAGCCATAGAGAGAAGATTATCTTAAATCCCATTACCATTTGTGTTCACAGTGGCTTCTGTTTTTATTTTATCGTGTTAAAAAGGAAAGGCATTTTTTTTGTTACTTGCTTTAAGTACTTCAAGTAGATGGCGCGCTGACTTTAATCAGTAAACACACATATAAATAGAGATAACAATAGATATTTATTTATTTACGTACACTGAAAGAAAAATGAAAAGCAGTAAAACTGAGAATAAGTAGTATAAATTTATCCATAAAAATATAAAATTATAAAAATAAAAAATGCGTAGAAAGACTCACGTAGTAAGATATACATTGAAATAGATCCCAAGAGATAAAATATCAAAGAAATTAAGGTACAGACCACTAAATAAATGATCTGTTACATTTTTTTTTATAAAAACAAAAGAAAAAAATGATATAACGATCAGAGTTACAGTAACGATGGTCATCAGTAAGTACTGGCTGCCCAAAGTGATAATTGTAAAACGTTAAAAGTTAGAAGCAGCAGCAACAGCGCTTGCGGGAGGAAAAAAACGTAGTGGTGGAAGAAGAAGAGTGTCATAGGAACAACCAACTCTTGGATAAGGGAGCGAGATAACAAGTCGAAGACGTGATTTGACTGTAAATTCGGGCTGTAAACTCTCCGGGAACTGTAAACGTGCACGGAAGATAGAATTACTCGTTTTCCAGTTAGTCGCACTCGAGCTCCCTCTTCCTTCTCTCACCTAGAAACAGCAACCAGGTCCTTAACTTAAATCTTTTACGCGCATGTACACAATAACTACATGAGAGTGGTAAGTGAACGAAAAGTGAAAGAGGTGAGAGTCAGACAAGATAGCCAAGTGAGAGCAAAGCAGCAAGTAAGCAAAGTAGCATCGAAATATCGTAAACTCGTCCTATGTTTTCGCAACGGAACGCCTGGTACTCGTAATTTCTCGGTGTAACGTTGCTCCTATCCTTATCTGTACGTGTGACTGGTTGAGGAAGAGGTGGTAGTGAGGGAAGGGGGTGGGGGAGAGCCAGCAGCCAACCCCGCTCTTTCACGTGTCTGTCAGATAAGGATATTTCAGGACACGTTCCATTAGTTTATGGAGGAGAGGGATGCTTCCACTCTGTCTCTTTTCTCTTCCACTTCTGCGGTTTTACTTCCCCCCTATGGATGGCTCATCCAAGGTTGTGAACGGTAGCGACGCTTTTGGTGCGAAACGACGATTTTTGCAGCTGCTCGAGAAAGAGAGATATGCAGCGAGTGCAGGGACGCGTCTCGGCTGTAATATACATATGGGAACAAAGTGTGGTAGCCTCGAAAGTGGAGGGTCGAGCTTTTGTGCCAAGGGAGAATACGTAGGAGGTTTGATGGAGGGCCACAAGTGGGGGACGTGATTGTTCTTCTCGTGTACGTGTCTCTGGCACGGGTGTGAAATATGCTCTGCTGATGTATTTTCGGTGGCTTCCGGGAAGCTATTACTGACTAAACTTCAAGTAAAAAGTGCACCCACTGGTGAATTTAAGGCTTTTTGGTGGTTAGGGGAGAAATTACAAGATTGCGAGTGGACGTCTATCGTGTAGGGCTACTGCACGATTTTTGGGTCTACTTTGGGCTCTGCTCTGTTATTTACGCTGTTGTGTGGATAATTATCCATCAGTAACAATGACCAGGTCAAACTGATATTTCCATTTTATATAATATAACTTTTTTTATTATAAAGATATGAAGATACCTTTATTGGGGTAAACATACGTAGTCAAAAATTTAATTTTTTGAGGCTTTTAACTTTGAACACTTACATTTGTTAGATGAAAATATATGGCTGACCAAACGCGTAGTTATACTACTTTCTCATCCAAATTGTAGGTTGTAAGATTCTCCTTTTTGTTTTTAATGGAAAAAGCTTCAGGTGGAGCTAATAAAATCTCAAACTTGTTCTACGAGGAAGACGTGTCTGACAATATACGTGGTTGTACTACTTAATTTCTAGTTTGAGAATTACATTTTCAGGCGGTGTTTCTTTGCAAATTGTATCGCTAGGGCCGAATTCTCAAAACTCACATTTATTAGAGGAGAAATTCACGTTGGACCAAAGGCATAGTTATACTACTTGAACACTGATCTTGAAAAAACTGAATCGTAAGACATGTTAGCTGTCGTAGAAAAAATGTGTTCTATTTTTGGGTATAGTTATTTACATTGGTGTGTGGATAACTAACAGCAACAATGTTCAGGTCTTTGAATTTTAAAGGTACACCTAAAAAAATATTAATTTTTTTATCCCATGTAATATAAACTTTTTTATTATAAAGGTATAAAGATACCTTTTTTTGAATGTGTTTAAGTAGTAAAAAATTTAATTTTCTTGAGGCATCTACTTTTTTTTTAACTGTGCATGGATCTAAAATATCAAGTCAAAAAGTTACGTGCTCAAAAGTGATTTTAATTTCTCTAAGTTACGCAATCTTGGATCGAGTAAGATTTTCTCTTTGACCTAATTTTTGGATTAAAAACTGTCAGGCTGATGTATAAAAATTAAACTACAAACCAAAATTTTGTCCAATTAAAAGTAAAGTGTCAATTTGCATATGTCTTTATAAGTGGGGGTTACACTTTTTGCTCTGGTACAAACGTAAGGCATTATTGTAAATCAGTCGTACCTAAAAAAAAATTTTAAAAGCAGGTCATCTGGTTCCATTTTATTTAGTTCTAGTTCTCCCTAGCACGTAATGACAAGTGGGTTAGAGAAGTTCAGTCTACAGAGAGATAAACCTTTGTGAAACATTTACATAATACATGTGTAACATATCTGAGCCATTGTTTTGTTAATTTTGTTTTCTGGTTGATTTTCTTGCAGGTGCCGCTGCAATGCCATCAAAGGGCAGGCTGACAATGAATTAGAGCATGTCCAAATACCATCAGACCTTAACTGGACGTCAGCCCCGTCGAAGCCACGTGCTACTTTGACGTGGTATATCAACAACATCAAGGTGAGTCATTAATTTATGCTTGACGACTACTACCACTGCACGTTAATTCAGCCACGCGCAGACAGAGTGGCTAGCCAACATCTGTTTGCTATCCTTGTAGCATGTCTGTGTCTTACGTTTTACCGTTTACAATGAATAGGAAAGTATTTTGAATATCGAATGCGAAGGTTTGTATAGTTTTTGATTGTTCACAATGCAAGCGTGTTGTTAGTATAGTTTTTGCCTACAATTATTGATTATAGTGATTAATTATCGCAGTTGACGATCAACACATTAGCATTTTAGATGCTGCTGCATTAATCGCTAAAAACGTGATTTAGACCTACGTTTTTGAGCACCAATTCCCATTAACTAAAAGTGGACGATTCATTCGTGTTAGAAGTTAGCTTGATTGAAAGTATCAGTAAAATTTACGATCAAATAGGCTAAATCAGCCTTGAGACCTGAAGCACAGGTATAAAAAGCACAGTCAAAACCATAGTATCCTGAAATTCTAATCCTCCATGCATCTTGTCCAGATCCCATACCCAATAATGCTTTACCTTCTGGTCTCTTAAAAATGTCTACATTTCAATAGCAGTGATGCATTGGTGCATACTCTGATTTACAACGTACAGTTGCAAAAACTTATAGCTCACCTGTTTTCGTTCAAGTTTAACACATTGATGTCTCCGGAGGCTGGTTTCTCATTAAATCACGTAACCTCCTCGCATCCTCTACTCTGCTAAAACCGTCTCTCATTTTCATCGTGAAAGTTTTATCTCCAGCACGCTGTTTCCCCATCACCCCCTGTTTGAATTCTTTTTGTACGCATTCGTTATTTTAAAAGCACGAGCCGAAATGTGCTACGGGTCGTGACCCCCTTTTTTTGTCTTATACGTCTGTGAAGTATGTGGAAGAAAAGAAAATATGAGCAGAGAGGATTAAAATCACGAGCAAAGCCTCGTTGGTGCTAACATACAGTCAAAAGACTTTAGGTGGATGGATATTAGAAAAGTACGAACATACAGAAGAAAATGATCAGGTTAAAAAAAGAAGACCAAGAAAGAAAGAGAAAGCAGGAAGGGTCATACTAATTTACGGGAGGAGTATCTAATGTCCTTGTATACATTTGTAACAGAGGAGCAGAAGGTGTTTTAACGTTACAGATGAATGGCTATCAGCTTACACATACCATCAAGGGTGGTGGCAAAGATTTTACAGGGTACAATGTATTCTGAATTTGTCCTGTAATTGCTAAGAAAAAACTGTAGCGCGAATATCTTGCCTCCAGTAAAGTTGCTGTATTAAATCCTCGACTTGGATTTTCTCATCTCTCTGTTTGGAAATTGATGGTACCGGAGCACTTGAGCGCTACGATATTGATTAATCGTTCGTGTACTGCGCTGATATATGATTACCGTCGTGCATCTTTCTCTCTCTGTTCCTTCCCCTCTCCCTTCCTCTTTCTAAACACGTTGATGTCAATTAAAAAATCGTAGTACAGAGCAGTATATTGGTTTGTCTTGCTGTTACGTTTCCATTTGATGATTTTCATCTAGCTATTTTTATTGCCTTGCCTTTATTCTTTATTTAAGGGTGTAATCTACTACTTTTTCTTTCTCAAAGTTTGTTGCTCTTTTATTTTTTTACCTTGTTTTCTTCCAACCACAGGGAAACGTATATTTCTGACCTGACGAAGAATACGTACCCCAAAGAATTAAAACAAAAAAAATATACGCGTAAGTACGCATCACTGAGAGCTGCTAGAATTAGCCAACGCCGTGTGGCTGCTAAGTGAGATTTACCCGGAAAGTTGGCGTGTCTCCCAACGATAACGTCATTATCCAGCGTTGGAACTTTAGCCTAAGCAAATTTGTGAGAGTACGGGAGAGGAAAAAAAGTGGATACCTGTGCCACTGATTTATACGTGATAGCATGTCAACTGTGTGTTATAGCTATTTTCGGAAGGTGTAATGGCAAAAAATACTAGATATTTAAAATAATCATCATCAGCCCTATATTACTTTAAAATAAGTGTAATAAGCTGTGTAATAACTTTTTTTTAGTAAACCCAGTTAGGTCATGCACTGTTCCTATATATTAAGTGGGAAATGCATTATTATTAGCAAACTTTATTACAGTGCCATCGTCGTAATCATGCCATAGAACACGGGGAAAGCTGTACTTTTTGCAGGTAGAAAGCTTGTGCTAAAACGAAGAATAGAATATTATTTTTCTTGCTCATGTTTCCTACAAATTAATAATAATTTTTTTTTTATCGAAATACTTTTCGTTTATTCCCTCTCTTTTCCCTTCTTCTCTCGGATTAGGTTAAAAAAACACTGTGGGACAAGATGTATGAATCAAAAATTCGATTTTTATAAAATCTTGAGTTTGGTTGTTCTGGGTTTTTAATAAATCAAAATTCTCTTTATTTTATCGTAAACCAATACATTAAAAATTTTAAGTCAACTTTACCAGGAAATTTATACTTGTTCCAGTATCTGAAGCATTTGAAAAAAAATTTTTTTCATTTCTCAAAAACGTTTTGGTTTCAGTAACACTTTTCCTCATGAACGACCATACTTCCTTAAAAAGCAAACATTAAAAGATTTTTACCACTGCAAGCTTCAAGAAGACAATTAAAAAATCCCAAGCTTGTTGGGGTAAAAAAAGGGGTATGTACGTTTCAATTCTTGTTTAATGAACGTGAGGTAGTAGAAAAAGCTCGTGCAGCGAAAAACTCACGTATGCGTATGCGTATACATTTTTGCGTTCTTTCAAAAAGGAAAAAAAAATGAGAACTCTCCTTTCAGAACCAGAGCAACGTGTACTGCACGCGCTAGACGATGAAAAATGACGATGTCCAAAAGATGTCTAAAAGACAATGCATCAGAGCTTGTAATACATCATAGCCTCAGTACACAGAAGATATATATATACAGAGTCACAATAGTAAATCGAGTCAAAATAGTTACCAGCAATCCACTAAGACGTAATAAAAGCCAACACTCGAAATATTGCTCTCTTGCTCGTAATTGACCTGCTTATTTATCTTGTTTTTTTTTCCAGGATCAGTTGTCCCCACAGGGATTGAAAGAGAAGGTCTCCAGAGAATTTTTAAAAAGTAATTTACTGTATCTCTTGACGACGATCATCCCTCCTCACACTACACCCTCGTACATCTTCTTTTCTTCTAGCGATTTTATGCTTCACGCGTACACGCTTATACCACTCCATAGTGCAGCTTTTTGGTTTTTCTTACCATTTTCGAGCGCACCTTAGTTTTTACAACTTCATTTGAATTTAGAAAGGTTTGGCTGCTGGCACTCAACTTATGATGACGTATTTCGTTTTTCTGGATAAACAACAGCTGACTAACTTTCGATGTATAAATATTTTATGCAGGATTTACAAAGGCTTTCCCAAAATCGGCTGAAAATTAAAATTGTAAGTCGTTAGATTGTCCTCGTTGGCGAGGGAAATACAAATTTTTTGTATTATTTAGCGCGTTACTTTAAAACTCACATTTGTTGTATTAAAAAAGTGTTTTTAACCAAATGCACAGTTATACTACTTTATTTTCGGTCGTTGAAAATTCCATGTATTTTTGTATATTTAAACCCTGAACAATAAACCATGACATTTTCATATGCAAAAAGTAACACACTCGGTTTTCAACACATAAAATTTTTACAACTGGTTGAATTCATTTTATTTTCAATGAGAATAAATATGCTTTTGGACCACTTGGTGCGAACTTCTAATACGTACATTTGTTGGATAAAAATATATGGCTGACCAAACGCGTAGTTGTACTACTTTCTCATCCAAATTGTAGGTTGTAAGATTCTCCTTTTTGTTTTTAATGGAAAAAGCTTCAGGTGGAGCTAATAAAATCTCAAACTTGTTCTATGAGGAAGACGTGTCTGACAATATACGTGGTTGTACTACTTAATTTCTAGTTTGAGAATTACATTTTCAGGCGGTGTTTCTTTGCAAATTGTATCGCTAGGGCCGAATTCTCAAAACTCACATTTATTAGAGGAGAAATTCACGTTGGACCAAAGGCATAGTTATACTACTTGAACACTGATCTTGAAAAAACTGAATCGTAAGACATGTAAGTGGCCATAGAAAAAATATCTTGTGTTTTTGGGTATAGTTTTGAGAGCTTCAATCTGATCGACGAAGAAAACATGGCTGATAAAGTGGATTTTTGTACTACTTATTCTCTGGTTTGAATATTAGGTTTGGGAGGCAATTCTTGTATACATCAATAGAATTTTGTATAGTTTGACACAAATTTTTTTGAGCTTGCAGTAATTTTACCATGAAGTCTTGCCTGATGGTCAAGGTCTTACTTCTTTTGTTTCGTGGATGTAGGTATTTGTAAGACTATTTTTGTTAGCCGTGGAAAAATCTTATTTTGTATCGTTCGACAAAAACTTTTTTCGGTTGTATTTATTTCACAAAGAAAACATGTCTGATCGAAGGCAATTTGCACAGCTTAATCTCCAGAATATGATATAATTACCTTTCACAACAAAGCCATTTTTTTCTTTCAAGCAACAGAATAAAACAAACCAAACGTTATTACTCTTATTATTATTACTACTTAAAAAAAGCTCTGTATTAAAAAAGCAACTTAATTCCACAAACAAGCATTTGTATATGAAAAAAATGTCTAAAGTAAAAGATAAAAATGGAAGAAAATTTGTAACGAGGTCAAAGCCATTACGCATTGATGGTGCAAATATCTTTGCACGAAAAAAACTGTTTCACTTTACTTTCTCAAACCAAACCACGCAACTGCTGCAAAATAACAGTTCAATCAAACGCTAATTAACCTTTTTTTTCATTACCCTGACGAGATCACGTTTTTATCTTGCAACTGTCACACTGCACACTTTCGTGACAAAAAAAACCGTTTGTAAAAAAGGGTATCCATTCGATTTTCGTTTGGCTGAGTATAAAAAAAGGAAAAAAAAAGAACAGTCGGATGATAGGTGCGGGCATGTTACATAAAGATCTCTTGCAAAACGAGAATTTTATTTGTCTGGAGTCAGGAGTAAGTAAAAATGTGGATATGTATGAAAGTCCTCCACACGTCCCAGTATAACATTTTTGTTGTATGCTACACAAGTATAACTTCGTATACTTACGTTTATGTGATGCTGAAAAATCCTCAAACGAGACAAGCTCTTATATGAGGTTTGGATGCACGGACTTATCATCTTCCTGCACCTACTTATTAGTGAAATAGTATCTATATAAAAGTGAAAACCGGAAGGGGCATATGAGCACAAGGGATCTATGAATTTCAATAAAGAACCAGCGTGAATTTCATGCCGTCAAACAAAAGAACCATGTGATAAAGACTGAAATATAACACTTTACTCTGTGCTAATTAAGTAACTTATATGTTCGGTATGGATGTTAATAAGTAATTCATAGCAGTCAATCAAGCTTTCTATCTGTCAACGCTATAGGTTTCCGTTTATTTTTTTTTTCCAATTTCCAAATCCAATTTCATATCTTTTGTTCGGAGACAATAAATGTCAAAAGTTAAATACTAACGACGTATATTAAAAAAAAACGCTTGCAAGAAATTGAAAACTATTTGCCAAGATGAATAGTTTTTAATCTTATAATTAAATCAAAATTTCGTTACGAACATTTTTAATTCAATTCAATTATTTTAGAGAATCTCTGACAACGCACTCATTGGGTTTTACTCAGTGCTCAAGATGATACTAAAATAAAGAAAGGAAGAAGAAGGAAAAAGTTTAAAGGAGGAAAGTCGTCGCGAGAAAGCTATTCACCGCAAAATCATCAACAATTCACGAGGTTTCTCTTCCACCTCCTCAGAGACATCAGAGATACCCTTTTCCGATGCACAGAGCAAAATAAAGAGCAGCAGCAGAAGAGCACAAACTAGGGAGGCTCTTACTTGGAAATCCGATACTTTGCGTGCCAATGCGCGTGTGAGAGAGAATCTAATTAAGTCGCAACTTTCGACAAAGTGAGGCTGTCGTACCCTTACTGCATGCATGTGTGCACGTAGGTGTGTTTTCGCTACTTGGTGCCTGTACATGTTATACAATCCTTTATACAGTTTTCGAGGGAGAATTGGATGCTAGAATGTATTTACATATGTATAGGCACATTAATTGGGTTACGAAGTATTAGCTCTCCAACTTCAAGACAATATAACAGAGGCTAGTGTATACAAATCTGTATACGTGGAAAGATAAATTATTTATTTAATCTTGTAGTGAACGCATCAATAATCATTGGATTCTTTGGATAAGAAGGTAAGGATAATTAAAGTACAATTTATTTATCTGCTTTTCATTTATATTCGGGTCTTACTTTTTAAATTTGGACAAATGAGATACGTTTGAAGGACAAGTTTAAGGTATCATGAAATTTCCTTGATTTTAATTTTTAATAAAATAAGTCCAATTTAGTTTATAAGTTTGAAAAATTGTTTTGTAATTCTTATAATAAAAACCAATTAGAATTGTCTTGTTATTTTCAAAGCAGAGAAAATCTAATAAGTTTGTACATTCATTCAACTCAATGTATAATCTGCACTGAGATAAAAATTCAATAAAAATCATTATGTAGTCTTATATCATGAAACAAGTCATCAATTCTAGCATTATTGCCCAGGTAAATGGAAAATTTTACGTTAACAAAAGTAGTATGGTAATGAAAAAAACAAATAAAAACTGGGTTACCAGTGTTTTGAAAATCATAGAAAGTGAATATTATATTAAAACTTGAATATAAATAATAAAAATGTCAATTTATCTCCTGTCTTAAACTGAAGATAAAAATTGTATTTTGCTATTCACAATCATAGCAGTAATTTGTGTAACAGACCCCTAGCTTTGCTTAAACAATAAGACTACTTCAAATATTTTATTATTCTGATAGCTTTTTTGTTACAATAGTCCATAAAAATAGAAATTTATGTGTGGGGTAATCCAAATACCTAAGTATGTTGAGAGCCACTGACTTAGGCAAAGTCACATTGGGGGTCCTAAGGAGCAGCCATACGTAAAGACTCCACACCGGAAGAGATCCGCAGTTTACCGGGGTGTTAGATGATTCTTCATGATATATTTCCTCGTGTCTCAGACAGTGCGGTACCACTGCCTACATTGTCTCTGATACCTAGTACAGTGGACATAGATTTTGAACACGAAGGTGGCATTTTATCACTTCTGTTTCTCCTTAGACTATTGGAAGATTTTTTGTGCGCTGGTTATAGGGTGAAAACTAAGTTTAGCTGTTCCAGTTAAAATTTAATGGTCACTTATTTTCTATTAGTTTTGACAAGATTTGTAGATTTAAATGTGTTTGTTGATGTACAAATAAAAAGTACTTAATCACTACGCTTGACCAGTTAACTTTAAAACACTTACACAGCTGTACTTGCTGCTGATACTAATAATAATAACAACGATTTTCACAACGCAAAAGTACACAGTTCTGCATCAGCATTGGTTGACAGATTCATGCTCCAGAACGAGAAAGTCAAGCTAGTAGGTACCCACTTATACATTGTATCATTTACAGGATGGGTTGAACTAGGCTTGGTAAGCAGCAAGCGAAGCAAATTTCGTATCTTCCATCGAGTTTGACTATCCCTGATGGCACCCCCTTCACATCCCTCCGTCCTGCGTGTCCAGCCAGCCATACAGTTCGTGAAACGCAAGTGTAAGCACGCCCGTAGACGTCTCCCCCTTGCCATCTATATCCGTATATATAGTGTTGCTGCACACCTGAGTGACGAGTAAGTAGATACGTCGCGCTGAGCGTACCTTCCCGCGAGAGCTGCGAGCGTGCCAAAGATGAGAAGAGAGAGAAACGAGTGTATCTCCCCTGCATCTCCCACGGGGTGTCGAATGACATTCCAGGCACGCACGTACGCGCGTCAGCGGCTGGATATACCCACCTACTCCTACGATTGTCACTCCTCAGTGGTCATAGAGGTGTGCCTCGTGTGCTACGTTGCGTCAACTGGGGCTGGATGTTAAGGAGGGTGGACTTCTCTTTGCCTCCCTCTCAAAGGTTATTCCGTCCGTTTAAAGCTTATGAGCTCGTAGGTGGGTGCGTTTGACAAATCTAGCGGGAACAAGATGTCACTCTACGGTGGGGAATGCATCATGTGGTCTGGTGGTGGAAGCAGCTATTAACGTTTTGCGGCTATGCTTTATTGAATTACTCTCTCGTGCATGAAGGTTCTGCTTTTGCTGGACTTAGTAAAAGGGTGGTGTTGGAAAATAATGATGTCGGGAGTTTTTTTTTATATCCCGATGTAATGTGTGATTTTGAGATTTTAGACGTCATCTAATTGAAAAGGATGGAGTAGTGTTTATGTTTTTTTTTTTTTTTTTTTTTTTTTTTTTTTTTTTTTTTTTTTTAATTGAGGATTTCATTAACATTGATATTAATCGAGTAGATAAAAGGTATGAATGGGGATGAATTATGGTGGGCTGCTATCAAAAACTGCTGTATTTTGCAGATTTTATTAATTAGTGACATAGTACTATTGTCCATAATTGTTAATTGGTGGCATACTTGGACGTATGGATAGTTTTGATGGGATTGCAGTTTGAATTTTACAATAAGTCATTTTACTTGTGATTCACATATAATTAGTTTAACAGAATTTCTATGCGAAACTTAGGGCACAATCTTACAAAATCATCGAACATCAAAGAATAAGTGTATGGATTGGTCAAACTTTAATTAAAAAAAAAAAAGATTTCACATTGAATCTTTTCATTTTTTGTACATCAACTTTAACAAATAAAATTTCATTAGTTGATCATTAGCAAGTATGTGTGGCTAGTATTAGTTTTTTTTAACTTTGTGTCTACTGCATGTACGGTTAATTAAGCAAATTACATTGATAACTAGAATTTTCAGCAAGACATTACAAGTATAAATATCATCCTGAACTATGCAATATTAAGAACCATTTTAAATAGTATAATATCATACTTGCACAAAGAATACAATCTTTTATAATTTAATTTTTTATCGAAAGTATTTGTATTCTCTCTGGGGTGTATTACAACAAGAAAATATAGCAAATTTAACCTAAAAGAGATAAACAAAGGGTCTTACCCAATAACGTGCGATTGCACAAATTCAGAAATATCCATTAATGTTCTGTGAACTCGGTTTTGCACGTAAGCCTGTGTGAAACTGTGTTTTTCAGCGGCAGCCATTACTTATTTTTTGTTAAGAAACTTTGCTGCTGGTCTATGATATGTTCCACTGGTGCTGCGACCACTGCTGCGAATTTCGCGTGTCACGTTCTTATCGTTCCCATGTTTTAAGCACTATTTACTGTACACCCCGCACTTGGGTTATATTTCTTCTTGTTGAACCCAAAGCTTGTAAGAATACGTTTAGTTATTTACTTTGTGCATGGATTTTATTTTCGTGAATATTTTTTTTTTTTAGTGAAGCAACATATAGTTATTTGTGATACGTGTATAAAGAAGTGCATCATTTGAATATGAGTGTTTGAATTAGTTGATCAACAGACTTGATATCTAGACTACTAAGGTTTGTTGTTTTCTTCCGTTAATTTCAAGTATTACGTTACGCCACTTTTTGGTCTCACAATAAATTAAAGAACTCAAACTAAATAAGCAACAGAAAAGTATATGACTATTTTCAATTTTGGAGATAAGTTTTCTAAGTATTCATGAAATATCTCTTTCACATTTCTAAAATTAAATTTTATTTTTTCTGAATACCAAGCCAATTTTCAGCTTATATCTAGAAATGCAATCTTGAAACGTTTGCTCAATAAGCTGTTTCAAAAAATAATGAAATAGCTATCAATGGAGTAATAAATCGATACACGCAAGATTTAAGAGATAAAAAAACCACTAGTACACAAATGAAAAGTAAAGCTACTCGATTCATCCAAACATATATATGCAAACATGACACGATATCAGCAGCAACAGGCAAAAAACAATCAACTCGTTTAACCGCTTCGCAACAATCGTCGTCGTCGCGATACCATCATCCAATAATCCTCTATCCTATACCCTCTTCTGACGTCACTTTTTTTCGCTCTTACCACAAATTATCCAAACAGTTCATCCATTCCAAGTAGTGATAATAAACTTGTCACACAAACTTTTTTTTTTAATCGTCCCTCCTCGTTATTTACACCACAGCCAAATTACACTTATACATAGCTAATGACGCGTTCCATCTGGATTGATAACTTGAATAGTGTCCATATTCTCTACGGATTACCTCTGGTTCTAATACATGACGTTTAGTTTTAGAGCTCTAGCTGAGTTGTAGAGAGTAGACTTTATCCAAGTTATGGAATATTACCCCTGCATGCACCAATTCATGCGATCTTTCTCATTTCGTAGTGGAGGTAGTTAAGCCAACAACACGGAACCTTCGGATGCCTTGCATCCTCCAAGTTTACTGTATTCACCTCGTCATGATTGTTTAGAAGGATAGATATTAATTTATTTCGGGTATTCAATTAAACTTTAATTAGGTTTCCTACAATAATTAATTCCTGAAAGTAACTTGAAAAATCACACGCTAATGTGAGAAACTGCCCTATGCTAGGAAGAAATGCATTTTAGACTCATTAAAAACTAACGGTATGTATTCTTGTATCATTTATATTGTTACACATTAAATAATAACCTTTGAGATCAATTAATGTAACAGTGTCAAATAATATACTTAAAAGAGTAAATTGGACTGAGCTCAATTTATAATTTGGAGTAATATTTTATTGGATTAGTTGAATCTAAATCTTTAGCTTTGGTTTTATGAAGCTTCATATGCAGAATCTTTATAGATCCAACATAATTTCAAGAAATGTTATGAACCACAATAATTTTTAAAAATTATAAAAATTCTTATTAAATTCCTTCCATTTTTCGGTAAAATTTTTAATTACGTGTAAAAGCTTGTAGAGTGAGGGTTTTGTTTATTTTCTGATTGTCTCACGTGCGTACACATCTATTTATGTGAATCTACGTATAGGATTAGCAGCAACTGGAGCCCAAATGTATACATACTTACACATGAGACTCGCAAAGTTCTTCGAACCTTGTAAGTATGACACACAACTTTGTCAAACTTCCGTTCTAACCAAAACGAAAGGAAGGAAGCAGGTCTCAATGCGACTTTAGCAGCTAAAGGAACACTACTTTTCTGCACATACATCCACGTACATTGTAGGTATGTATAGATACGTACTTACACGTTAGCCCTCATTAAAGTTCCAACTTTTGGTCGTCTTTCTCATTCTTTGTTTATTTGTCTCCATTATAAATATCTGTTTTATGTATCCCCTGGTATTGTGGCCCACTTATCCTCCTCTGAATTAATTATACAATACACACACTAGAAAGGATACTACATTGTATCCCCTTACTTAGTGTATGTGTCGATGTCTTTTCACGTCAGCCCATTTGAGCTTAGAGAGAGCGAGTGAGCCTTCATTAAGAAAATACTAGTCACGTGTATCATTTGTCCTCTCTTCTCCTCTTTTCCTGAAAAATTAATTAAAAATGTAACAAAGGCTTTGAGCTCTGGACGTGTGAAATAGAACCTGGCTTTTGTATGCCCATCCCCGTACACACGGATGGGTGTGTACATACGTTTGAAATCCTAGTACCATTTCCTCGTGTCATGCACATGTGCCTCATTTGTATAATAGCCTAATTAATATCTATGAGAGCAAACTTTTTATAAGATGCATCTCAACGTTTCTTTTCATTTTCTTGTTCTTATCTCCTGTTGTCACAAGCAGTGAGCGGAATAATTGCTATCAATGAGATAAGAGAGGAGACGCGGAAGTAATTGCAAATGGGTCGACGAGGGTGACACAAAAGCAGTAATTTGGGAGAGATGGCTTGAGTGGATGGACAAAGATAGATCAACTTCGCAGTTGGAGGATGACGATGGTGGATAGCGCACCGGGGGAAATCTGTCATTTTCCTTACCTCTGCATTTTATGAATAGACTACTGCTTCTTGGGCGTATCAGTCGTGATGATTTTGCTTACTGCACAATACTGTAACTGCCTGCTTTATTTTCATTTCTGCGTATCCAGTTTTATCTTATCCCGCGGCACTTTTTTTTTTTTTTTTTTTTTTTTTTTTTTTTTATCATGTAGTTATTCTGAACTGCAGTACTTTCTTTGATCTTTTTACCCGTGTTTCTCTCTATCGTGCTCTATCTGTGATTTCCTGACAGTCGTATTGTAGTAGTGGTACATGTTTGCTTATGATTACAGATACTCTGTTTCAAAAGATTCAAAAGAGTTTTAAGACGGTATTGTGCATTTCATCATTTCAAGTTCCTAACAGTAATTATCTACCTTTTCGGAAAAAATTCTTTTCATTCATACATAGCTGTAGTTCCTCTTAGGAGACTCTGACAGGGGACGTATGATGTTTGTATTATTTGTAAAATAACTATTTTTCTAGTGGCACCATGAACGGTATCAAAGGCACGGATGTATTACATTTTAATTTCAAGGACATTGCTTTTTTACTATTAGATTTGCAATGAGTAAGTAAAAATCTATGGGGGTAAAAAAAATGGTCAATAACTTCCAGTCATGTTTCAGATAAATTGGTTACATAAACCAGATCTCTTAATGTATACTATTAGAACCTGTCTGTGACAAAAAGTGAGGTCATAATACGATTCCTTGCACCACAAAAGTCCTTTTGCACGAGTACAACTGCTACTATCTACTATAGCTGCCGATCGATCTCTCTTCACCAGCAGCAGCGTTATCACGAGAATTCGGCTCATCGCTGATTTGGGTCACGACACATAATCACGACATTAACAACAGTAGTAGATGTAGCGGTGTTGGTACTATAATTTTGAAGTTTCTGTATAATTACTGTGGCTTCTTTTTTTTGCTTATTCATTACACCACTCTCTAGTTTTTTTTTTCTACCATTTTAATGACTCCAACTGCCTATACTCCTTTTGTTTTTACACCTTTTGATATCTACGTAGACATAAACAAAAAATAGTATCTTTGCTTTTGTGTGAAAATGATAAAACGTCTCCATTCAAAGAGTAATCTCTCTTTTATCTAGCCATGAAAACTTACGTATCAAGATGACGGTAACTGCTAGAGCTGAGAAAATATGGTAGTGGTAATAGTCATCGAGTAGATTGCTGAGGGTAATTGTTCTGCATAAACGAAACGTCGTTTATCGTCGTACAATACTATAAATTCTTTTCCCCTAACCACCAACCGATAGATCGTATTAGTGACGATGGTCATCACGAAATCTCGCTCTATTTATCGCCATTATTGGCTCCATTACTGTAAATATGATTTTTTTCCTTGACTCTTTCTCTATTTGTACTGTGTGTGTGCTTATGTGTATGTGTTTTCTACGGGGCATGTTTAGCCTTGAGCGATCGTACTCTTTTTTTCTCAAACCCCACACTGACTCTTCCACTTTAGCTTTGGTGTCTGCATACATAAGGGATCACTCTGAGGCCAGTAGCATTACCATTAAATACATAAATATGTGACGATTTTCTATTATAAATAAGCAATTTATTTGTCATGAACTTGATATTTGTAAATTTTATTAAAATATTCTTTCAGGTATACAAATCCAAAACGTGTCGATTATTCAAATATAGGTGTACTTAAACTACAATACTACGTATAATAGTTTTTCATTTGTTTAATTCAAAATTGAACTATGATTTATTTCATGAAAAAAAAGGAAAAAAGTGCATATCCACATATTTCTGTCAAACATTAGAAAACATCGTTGAAATTTGTGTTTAAACTGCGCTAAGGTATAAACAAGTATCTACGAATAGTGGAGGTACAAGCTTGTCACTTGCATTACATTGATTTAAATTGGAATGGATGTGGCGTACAAGTGTAATAGATTTTCATTGAATGGCATAAGTGTCAGTGTCAGCTGGGAGGATAAGTTAGTAGTCATGGGTGAGTGAGAAGGACTGATAAATAATCTGATTTGCGGGAACGTCTGCTAACTCATTAAAGCCTTGACAGATGTTTCGGTGAATCGTGTGATGTTTTATTGTTTATTGCAGCTTTTTAGCACTTTACAATTGTTGCAAATGTGAGTGTACGTTTTATTTAATAGTTATTGAGAGGAATACTCCTCAACTCTACGACGACACTATTTTGTAATTACCCATGGAATAAGAACTGTTGCAACAATGTTAAAAATCTATGCATGCCAAAGTCACCACCCAAAACTTTCTCTCTAGCAAAGAATTATTAAATCTCTTTGAAACTATTTTAATGAAGAAGCCTTATTAGAATGTAAAGTAATTTATCATTTTTAAACATTAAATTATGTCTATAACGAACTATAACTTAGAAAACGGTAGTGCCAAGTAGTAAAGTCAGTGTTTAGTCAGACATAGCTCAGTGTTTAGTCAGACAAAAGCTCATAGACTCGATAGAAGATGTTGCGGTCCTTAATGTTATTTTTATGATCTAAATTCTGTAATCCATAAGTAAAAATAATCTTTTACTACTAAAAATTGGATTAACAGCACTCAGCATTAAATCTTAAGTATACGTTCCGAGTAATCGACGAATGCTTATAAAGAAAAAAAAAACAGGTATTAAAATTTTTTTTTTTTGAAGCTTAAAACTGTATGTGACAGCGTTATTCTTACTTTATAAACATGCTCTTGTAGTACTTGGAGTGGTATGTTAATGTAAATAAATTATATTGATAATAGACTCATTATCCAGTATATGTTAAGGCATGTTAATGCAAATACTAAACAGACTATACAAAAAAGTGTGGAAAAAAGTTTTATGAAGAAAGAATTATGCGTTTAGTTCTTCATTTCTTTATAGGTACTAGTCAATTGTGGGGAACATGTGCTTTAACTTTAGTGCTGAGCGCTGTTGATCGAATTTCTAGCAGTCAAAGATTATCTGTAGCTACGAATTACAGGATTTGAAATTATTCAATCTCTCGACAGTACTGTATCATTCTTGACTCTACTTACGAAAATCTCCATCTCAGCAAGAACTTTTATTGACTCTTTATTGTCGAGAAATCTCCAGCCAATGAATCGATCAAGTGCGCCCACTATTTCTTTACATTTCTTTACCCTCCTCGGATGTTTTTTTTTTACATAATGTATATTTCAATATTTTGGTCCCATACATTTATGACAAACACTCATATAGGTACAAAACTTGAATTAACATACATGCAGCGTACAAAATTCTTGAGAACTTATATGTAGATTGCATAAACAATGTGGGTAGCACGTGTAGGTAGACAAAATACATCCCACAGCTGTCTTCATTGTATAGTTTATCGGATGTTTTAAATATAATAGTGAAAATTATCCTAAAACGAGAAAGCAAGAACCCCTGCTCCGTCCTACGCTTGTAGGCGTATAACTGCAGCCGGAATGTAATAAAAGGGGGCGGGGTAGGTGTGCTTAAAAGTCCTGACACCAACGGCTGCGCTCCTTTTCCCCATCATATCTCTGGGGAGTGGCTCCATGGCAATTAGCCGAGCATTTTTTATCCCCAAGTTACCTAATCGGGAAATCATGAGGTCGAGAAATTTTCAAGACTAAGCAGGGGTAAATTGTCGGATTGTCAGGGTGCTTCTTTTTTCTTCTTGGATGGCTTCTTAAAGCTAAGTTGTTTGTTGCACAAAACGGTAGGTGGTACGAATAATAAAAAATAGGTAATCATTTGATAATTTATTTATTTACCATTTCGATTATTATAATTATTAGATAATATAATTTTATTTTCTTTTACCTTAAACTTTTTTGTTGAGTTTGAGTTTATTTCAGTCATTCTCAGGTGATTACACTTTTCACACTGTTTTATTTTATTATCAAAACTTTTTTTTGCTTTGGAGATGTCATGTAGTTATGAATAATTTTTCAACATTTGTTAAGTGAGTCACTTTATAAAAAAAATAACATTTTATACCATGTTATATGTAATATACTTAGAGTTAAGCCAAAATCAGTAAAAAGAAAAAATAAGTTTTCGCGCAAAGCCAATTCCAAGAGCAAGGTCTCAATTACCCACTTCGGACGACGACAAAATTTTCATGGTTTAACATTTAGCCAGCATTGAATGAGAGATTTGTATCTCCGTCTGCAAATGTTCATTTCTCAAATGAGAGCCTATCGTGCACTGTACTTACTTACGTGCCTCCTGTGTGCTCTTGTAAAAGAAAAAAAAAAAAAAAAAAATGATAGCTCTCAAAAAGACGCCACGAGACAGTTAGCTGTGCCTAGCGCGGTAAAAGCTGATGGTGCTTTGAAAAAAGAAACTCGGACGTATATCAAGGTTGAAAATCTTGTGTGCTGGTTCACTCGCGGTTTCTTAACCAACTACTGCAGTTACTTTTTTTTCGACATCGACCCTGACAAGCTCTTATACTTTTCTTTTCTCGGGTTGAGCTAAACATTATTTAAGTTTAAATGTGTGACGTACCTTGTATGTGTTAATGAAAATGTATGTCATTAGGGTTTTGATTTATAAATATAATTATAACAACGTGAAATGTTATAACTCCAATTTTATTCTATTAGTTGTTAAATATTATTATACATGAATCACTCAAGCTCTGTCAAGTAAATCTTATTTGAGGATGTTTTAATGACTAGTTCCACGTGTGATTATCTACTGACTTCAGCATTACGTAATGCAGTAAAATTAAAAGTGCTAGTCTTATCGTGCACTTTTTATTAGTGTTTCACAACTGAAAGGAAAATACTTTTTTCACGTAAATAGAGAAGAGAATAAAACCAAATAAACGGACAGACATTTTTAATTTAACTGTATAGGTGAGTATTTTTAATTAACTGCTTTAAACAATACAGGATTCACGTTTTCTCTATTTGAAAGAAAACTTAGCCTTTGCGTTAAATGGAGTTTCCGTTGTTAGGAAAAAAATATCATGAGAATTTTATTAAAGGTTACGTCACTTAAAAAACGAATCGATCGTCAATTCAGTTACCTGATATTCAATGTCGTAACAGTTTTGGTTTTCATTTTAAATAAGTTTTATTATTTTGTGCAAGCATCTTCAGATTGGATTATTGTACGTACATATATTTAAGAGTTTGGAAGTATCCTTCATTATTTAATGTGTAAGAAACAAATATCCTATCATTTATTTCTGCTACTCATCAAAAATACACACCTCGAAGGCAATTCACAAAGATTTCGATGTCATCGATGAGTAATTTAGCATGTGTTTATTTACACAACGGCGTTTGCTCGAGGGGCCCACCAAGGAGAAGGTACATGGTAGTTGATTTGATATGTATAGTTTACGGGTCAACTGCTAGATCAAGTACCTTTAAATGATGAGGTTTGACATGTATCTATTATACAATCTTGCGTCTGTTTGGTAGACACATACTCCACCGGCTATTGACAAATTCATTGTGTGCTTCGTGGCCACTATCGGCCTCCTTCTCTTCCTTTCCGACTAGTCTATTAGGTAGTCGAGGAGGCTTAATTAAGCCAGATTATGTACAGCCGGTGTGATGACAGTGATTAATGGAAAAGTGTGGATGTGAATAATGATGGCGAACGAATATAGGGTAGGTAGTGCCAGGTGGGCAGGTTTTTCAAAACTATTAAAGCAGCTCGGGACGACGGGTGTTATTTCATTAACAAATCAATTTGAAGACTCCTCGGTTTTCGTTAGTTTGCTTTTACTACGCGTACAAAAATTTACATGGATAACTAAAAGTTCTTACAGTTAGTAATGAAATGCATAATACTATTAGTAGTAAACTGGTTTTGAATAAAACCATGGATACTTAAATGTAAAAAATATCTCTATTGCTTGGTTTAACAACTTTTGTTATCTTCTGGAATCGACTGTTGAAACTAGAACCACATATATTGTTTTTGCAATAGCTGAAAGCCAAAAGTCAAGTAAAATAGAATAATTAGATAGTTGGTGAAAAGATTTTTTGTCCATTATGAGACGTAGCAATCGTCGCGTCAAAAGAAATTCCAATGGATTAATTTCACGGCGTTTTCTGCTAAGTTCGATCCATGCAGCGGCTCCTTCTTTTCTCGAAAAAAGAGAGAGAGGCAAACTCCGCAGTGCGGTAGTTCCATACAGAATGGAGGTGGGATACGTGTAGCGATTCACTAGTTTTCTCTTTTGCTCTTCTTGCTTCACGCGGACTCGGTCATTTTTACTTCTTTTTTTCCTTCACTTGACAAAGTCAAACATTTGCCGGCCGGAATTTACTTTCTACTCGATTTCTACTGGACTTTTTCATTCCGTTTACGCTAAAAGCGCTGCATGCATGTGTATGAGTAGTAAGCGTAGAAAAATAATATTTTTTTATAAATATTATTACAAAATTTTATCATTAGAAAAATAATGTATTAATTCTCTGAAACATTTATTCATTGAGTGATTTAAAAACCCCCTTGCCTGGATTTTGGCAAACTTCGAAATTCAGCTATTTCTGTGATAGTTAGTATTTCAAACTAGACTAAAATCAATAACCAAAAATTTTTCCAACCATATCAGAGAGCTTTGGTTATTTTTAAAAATATTTTTTAAGACATGACTCAAAAAGTCCTATTAACAATGAGAACTTATCTTTCAAATATTACACTTTAATTGTGAGTTAAAATTGACACAACAAAGAGCATTTCATGAACTTGATCTCAAAGTGAAATGTTAGTTTTGTTATTTTTTTATGAATTCTGGATCATTGTATCATTAAATACGATCGACAATAAATGTACAACTACGTAAAAAGTCACACAGTGTAGGCCAAAATTTGTAAAGTATAAACCATGCATCATAGTCAGTCCATGAACATTTCCTATTTACTTTACAAACGAAAATCTGTAAGACAAAAATTGAGGGGAGAGTTAGAGCCTCTTACTGAGAAGGTGGTAACACGTAGAAATAAATTACATGCAAATTTATCGCCTCTCTTTCCTCCGTTAGATTTTTAACTAGTGAGTTAGTACCTGCCGTAATTTAATTAAGAAATCTACTAACTTGATGAATTGCTGCCTCCAATTTTTTCAGCAGCAGTACAGTTCTCCTTTAACCTTTCAGTTCCTCTGTATTTAGTTCATCGATCCTTGACGAAGTGCAAAGTATTTAATTGAATATACTCTTCTTTTAAAGCCACTACTTTACCTGTTTGAAACATGATCTACTACGGGATGGCAAAATATAATGTCAAATGCAATCAACTGGCTACAGTTATTTGCAAAAACTCTATTCTTAAACAAGTGGTAGGAAATTTTTCAATCTCTACGTAACTATTTTAACGAAGAAGCCTTATTGGAATGTAAGATTATTTACTATTTTTATTAATTAAATATAGTTCCATAATTGGCTGAAACTTAGAAAGCCATAGTGCCAAGTAGTAAAGTCAGTGTATAGTCAGGCATAAAAGCTCATAGACTCGATAGAAGATGTTGTGGTCCTTAATATTATTTCTATGATCTAAATTCTATAATCCATAAATAAAAATAATCTTTTACTACTAAAAATTGGATTAACAGCACTCAGCATTAAATCTTAAGTATACATTCCGAGTAATCGATGAATGCTTATAAAGAAATAAAAAACAGGTATTAAATTTTTTTTTTTTTTTCGAACATTAAAATTTTATGTGACAGCGTCATTCTTACTTTAACACATGCTCTTGTGGAACTTGGATTGGTATGTTAATGTAAATAAATTATATTGATAATAGACTCATTATCCAGTAGATGTTAAGGCATGTTAATGCAAATACTAAACAGGCTATACAAAAAAGTGTGGAAAAAAGTTTTATGAAGAAAGAATTATGCGTTTAGTTCTTTATTTCTTTATAGATACTAGTCAATTGTGGGGAATATGTGCTTTAACTTTAGTGCTGAGCGCTGTTGATCAAATTTCTAGCAGTCAAAAATTATTTGTATTTGCGAATTACACGATTTAGATGGTACAAATAACATTCAGGACCTCAACGTCTTTTATCGAGACGTGAGTTTCAATGTCTGACTAAACGCTGATTTTTCTACTAGGTAGTGTGCTATTCTAAGTTTTGTTTAGTTAAAGACATTATTTGATGATGAAAAATATCAAATATTTCTCAAGACTTCGTATATAGGATTGGTTTTCAGTCACTGCTGCTTCACAAAAATGCCTTATTGCGTTTTTATTCATAAAATTCAAATAAACACTTGAAGTCAAATGGAGGTACACAATTATCGACAAAAATTATTTTGTAGGAATATAGGCACATTATATGTCCTACTACCTCACCTGTATTACTAGTTTTTCACGAGTCTCGAATAATCTCAGACGCATGATTTAAAAAAATTCATTGATATATAGTTGTAAAGAGACGGCCGTCCATACCCATAGCTTCGCACATATCCTACTGAACTATTTTATTCCGGGATTATAGATCTACGCGTATGAACAAAGTGAAGGCCCTTGGAGTTTTGAGTTATTAGGCCACATAGAAATTTTGAGGAGGCAAACCCCCTCGATGCATTCCGATGTATGAAACACCTAGACACATTGATATATTAAACGAGTGCCTCTTGCACACAATACACTCGTCTCTCCTCCTGACGTCTATCGAACTTGTCCTTTTTTTGGTCTTTTTCGTTCTCTTTCATCGCCTTTCCTCTTGTGTCTCTATACACCTCTTGGCGCGCAACGTATGCGAGGCTCGTCACAGGCGCCTCTCGACTTTTTTTATTACTATTTCCAGCGAGTCTTTGCGCACGCGTTCTCAATACCCACACATTCACGCGTCCTTTTTCTCGCTTTTTTCTTCGTCTTCTTTTCGCCGTCGCCTTCTTTCGTTCCTGCGTTATGAATTCTCGAGTGGCAGCGCAAACAAAGCACGGCTTTGACGCCGATGAGTTCGACGGTGGTGGTGCACGCGTGTGGGAGGAATAGAGGGTGTGGAGAGAAAGAGAAAATCGTTATCATTAATATAACAATAACAAAAATAGTAATAAAAACAATAATAGCAATAATAGTAACAATAATGATTATTATTTTTATTCTTATTGTTTTAATCAACATTATTATAATAAGCGCCAGACTGCACTCTACCTGAGCACGAACAAATATGTTTTTTTTGAGAAACAATTTTTTGAACAAAAATTTTTGAGACAAATAATTTAGTAAGATTACGAGGAGTGTACAGCTCATGAATAGGAATGGTGAATTTACTACTGCTGCTGCTGCTGCTCATGTATTTCGTGTCATCACTTTTGATTATCACACACACACACACTCGTTCCGGTATACTAGTATACAAAAATATTGATTTTTTTTGAGTCAACAAGTATGCAGTAGTATTTATTCGTAGAGTAAATATCATATACACACAAAATTGCTTCGATGCGAAGCCGATCGATTGATCCAACTAATCCACATTTTGTTGCTGACTGTATATTATGATTGTAGAAAAATAGAGAGTAGGCTTACCTAGTTATTTCTCTCTACGCTCTATTGACCGTACTACAAATTTTAGTTTGTTGCTATTGATGAATATAGAGTATTATCGATTCAGTGACAGTTTTCACACTAAAATGTTCATTATATTTTTATTCGCCCTCTCTATAATATGTTCAAGTATTTCAATTATTTTTTTAATCCTCTTATCTCTGAACCAAATACTTGAAAAATTAAATAAAGCTTAAAAAATGAAAATAAGTTTATCCAAATGGTGCACAAGGTGAGGATCAGAGATGTTGGTGCTGCTGCTACTGCTGTAATTGTTCTGATGTTTATGTTGCATTACCACCATTTCCACCTTGACCACAGGCACTTTTGCCACGCTGTAACGTCAAATTTAATTTGTTTACTCTGTTTCATCACTTTTGTGTGTTTTCCCCATCACTACTATTCCATCAGTATAGTAAAACGCAGCAGTAACCCTGCGGAGTCTAATTTTAGATGCATTAACCACATACCTGCTGGTATGTGCTAAAGTTTGTTTCACGTACGTGTAGTATGGACTCCATGCTGTTACTGCTGTTGCATGGATTTTTAATTTAATTATACAATTTATACAATATTTTAGCGTGCGCTGAGAATTAATTTGATTTAATAGAAATGTATGTAATAGAAATAGTGTAGGAATGTTATTAGTACTTTGTGTAATGGATAAGACAAACAAACTTTAGTGTAAAAATGTTTCAAAATAAAAGAATGTTAAAAACATCTCAAAATATAAGTTTACTTATGCATAGGAAATATCGATTCAAGAAATAATGGAAATGATGTAGCTCATATCTGTGACAGCAATTCCACTCACTCATGATTATCAGTCTTTGTAAATATTTGTTGGTTTTTGTCCTTATCATATATTTTATTACTTTCTTTGAGCATCTTAGTTTGCTGTCTATAGGATTTAACTTGTAAATTAATGCGTAGTGTATCATAATTCTAGATATTTCCAGTGCGTAACACTACAATTTGAAAACATTAATTGTATTAAACATTATTAATAGTATTAAATTCTCTTCTCGTTTGTGGTAAAAAAAGGTGAAATAACATATGTGTTATCAACATTATTTATCATTAACTTAAAATTAAAAAATTAGCCAACAAATGTAAAAAATGTGTACAAAAACAACAAATTAAAGTTGGACTAAATTTCTGCCAATTGTTCAGTAAAAGCTTTCTCAAATTTTTATGTAAAAGAGGTGTATTTTTCGTCTCATCCAGTTTAATACACACAAGTTCACAAATAACAGATGATTTAAGAGACGCATCAAATTTGAGGGGGAATGAGAGGGTCAGACCGAAAAACTTGTGGATGTGTGCAGTCGAGAGATAAAGAACTTGACTGATAGCTCAGGAGATTAAAGAATACGTGGATTCAAGAGAATGTGTACACAAGAGTAGAGAGTGAAATACTTATAGTTGGGGAAAAACGCAAGAGTACCCAGAGAGGAGCTGGTGAAATTAAAAGGGAGAATCGGTGCGCTCGGGTGGTTTATCGGCCGGGGATTTCTCGACGAGGGGAAGTCGATAAGTTCTCGCTGAGGTGAAGCTTTTCGTAAATAGAGTCGAGAGCAGAGCAGTACAGTTGAAAGATTAAGAGATTTATTATTGAAGAGAAAGTTTTTTTGCAGCTGTCTATGGGATTTGGAGTAGCCGTACACGGCAAAGATTTAGGGTTACAAAGTAAATAACTTTATGTTTCGAGCATGCATACGTTTTTTTTGTAGGTTTAAGGAAGTTTAGAAGCAATTAGATCAGTTTATGGTGTGCAAGAAAGATCTTGAGTCGAAAATGATAAGACGTGTGGTGAGAGAGAAAAAAGAAGCTAATTCAGTTAATCAGAGATGAGAGGAAATTGTGAGACGAAAAATTGAAGAACTTTAATTTTTAGAGTACAAAAACATAGAAAGTGTCATCAGAGATAAATGCAGATACAAATATAAATAAAATGAGAGACTTTGGCAAAAAAATAAAGAAGAGCGTAAGGAAGCACTAAAAATACAAAAGAAAGAGAAAAGAGAAAAGAAGTAAGGGTTGCAGCTAAGGCTTTACCAAAGTTGCCTGCTAGAGCCACTACTAAACTGCTGTGAGACTGCACTACTAACTTTTGCTGGTGCAGCAGCTCAAGATGCCTGGGGAGAAAAGATATCTTCCTTAGTTGTTTGGACGCTTCATAAGTCTAAAACGTAGAAAATAATAGGTTGCAGTAGATAGCAAATTCTAGGAAAGCTCTTTTTTTCATAACCACATATAATACTCATATTTTTAAATAGTCACCCATACACGTTATAAACTAGCTACAACTAATAAAAAATATCAAAGAAAAATTATGTCTATACATACGTAAAATGTCAAAATGGAACGATTACGATCCTGTCACATTTACTACCTAACTTATGCAAAATGTAAAGAGAAACCTTAACGAGACTCACGGTTTTGTTCAATGTAGTCGAAAATATATCCAAAGTTCAATTTATAAATCATTAAAATGTTAATCGTCATCTTTTAAAGGTTCCTACTTTAATTTTTCTTAAATATTGAAAGAGAAATTTAACTATAGTGTTTAAATACGTCCACGCGTAATATTATAACAATACATCGGGGTGTTGGGTTACGTGAAATTTAAGCGATTTGATCAATATCAGCTAACGGGTTTTATTAATTTTCGGCAGACACGAATTAAATAAGTTATATTTTTAATTCAAACAATTTTCCTGATTTTATTATCCCTCAACAAATGCATTCTCCAGTCTACTGTTACTGATGCCATTGAATGAAATTCTATTACTGAAGCGTCACCACCACGCAAATTTATATCAATGTGCTATGAATTGGGAATAGAATTGACAAGTTTACACTTTGCCTGTAAGTACTTGTTCACACATCATGTACAGTTGAAACTCAAGTTCCAAAGACGTAATCCGGCGTTTGAAACAAGAATGCACATGTTCATCTCCTCCCTTTTCCTACCTTCATTTTTTTACAAAATCAACAGACGTTGAATCATGAGTTTCATAGATCTAAGAGCACTAAAAATGCTTATTTTCGTATGACATATTTTAGTTGCATAACATAAAAAAAGATCGAGAATAAACAGCATTGTAATATTTACATTCCTAGGAGTTATAGGTTTTGTATGAATTTTATGATTCTGGTTTGCTTTGGAACAAAAAGTGACTGAAGAGCTTCAAAGCATCGGTTTAGAGAAAAGGGGGTTGACTGAACCCCAAGTGTGTACGTATTATATGTATGAAACAAAGAAGAGGAAAAGAACGAGGCCAGAGGGTTGAGAACATGGTATACTATACATTATAGATTTTTATAGTGACTTGGTATACTTACAGTTTGTTTGTACACTGATATACCTTATATTTAGTGTACTCTCGCAACATGTTGTATACCTGCGTGGATATATACAGGAATACAAAATAAATTTCCTTCTGTGTTCAGGTGTGAAAAAAAATCGATAAAATAAAAGTGTGGCGTTCTAATGCCTCCTACTTTTCTTACAAAGAGACAAAAAATGCGTATGTTAGCAAGTAACTAAAAGAGTTCACCGTTTTTCCAAACAATTATCAAAACGGTTCATTAAGTAGGCTATCAGTGTACTATTGCCGTTGCTAATGGGATTTTTAATAGCAGCAGCTATTAGTCAACAAATATTTCGCACACCAGGCACAAGTCCGTTTGCTTGTTCTGGGGCATGCGCGCACACATACACGCCAAGCCTCAAACTTTCGTACGACGACCACATTCAAGGGGTCGTAGATTTCGTACCCTGTGGGCAGCTGTAGTCTTATAAAAATGGCAAAGAAAGAGAAGAAAGAAAAGAAGAATTTCAGGTTAACTATAACAAAGCCAACGACGACAGAAAGGACGGAGGTTGGCGTGATAAAGAAGAAATATCGATCATTCCCGCACTATCTTCAACGGCAATCGGTACCACCTCCTCCTGTCTCATCAAGCGATCGATCCATTGACAGTCGGACACTTGGGAAGAAGGAAAGAGTCCAGTCTACTGTGGAACGAGGAGGGCGGAGCTGAACACGTTCCACTCCCATGCAGAATTATCGTTTCTCGTAGTTTATCCGATCAGCATCGTTATCGCACCTTCTCAGCTATCATCTACTATCATCTCAACGTGTAATTTTCACGACACGATAAAATAACAAGAAAAATAAAGATAATAATAATAATACTGATAATAATCAAAAAAAGGAAAAATAGTTGTAATGATAGTGACTATAATAATACTAAAGGAAGGAAGCCACACTAAGTATACAGAGGCTTTAAAATAAGGGTGCTTCTACAGGCCTAAATAGTTACGCCAGCATCATAGTTAAGGCTGAGACTTTTGTAGCTTAGGGGCTTGGTAATAGAGGCTTACAATTATGAGGCTATACTCACTTGGCTTGCACCCCTGAGAAATTGCTTCCTTACTTGAATATTCCAACTGTGTCCTGATGATTTCGAATTCGTGTTAAATAAAATGTCCCCATGATTGTGCAGATGATTGATTCACAATTAATCTGAGATTGTTTTTTACCGCACCAATGCAGCAACATCATACACATACAGAGTAACACTGCAGCAGTGCAGAGCTAAATAGACTAGTATCTCGAAATGATAGTGAAAAAAAAAAAAACATTGTAGCAGCCGCTACTTCGGCTTTTGTCGCTGTAGTGACCCGAATCAGCATTGAGCCGAATTCTCGCGATGACGCTGCTGCTAGTGAAGAGAGATCGATCGGATGTATGGCAGCTAGCAGATAGTGTCGCATGTAGCAGTTTCGAGAGCACACGTACACATACAGAGGACTTGAGTCAAATTTTTTTTTTTTACACCCATACGTTCTGGCGGTCTGTAGGGGATTTGATTCTGTACTTCTTTTTTTTGGGGGGGGGGGGGGGGAATTATTTTGTTTGCGCTATTTCGAGCAGAAATTTTTAATTGGGGGAGTAACTGTGTACAGAGAAGGTTTTTTTTCATTGAAAAATCCAAAACTAAAAGTCTGAGGAATGGATATTCATAAAACACGCAGCTACTTCTTTTGTTTAATTTTTACTGAGTCTTAAAGAAGATAAGGGTGCTGTTGCTGGGTACAAATCATGGATTTCTAAAAAGTTTTTTTCACAAAAAAAAGCAAACCAAAAATTATTAACAGTTTTTTTCATGCGGAAACAAAAAACGTTTATAATGACTGAATAATAACAAACGGTACAGAAACGCAGCAATAACGGTAGCTAAAAATGAAAAAGGAAAAAGTTATTTTCATACCAAAAAACAGCCCTAATTTAAAAGGAAATAAAAAAAAGTGGGAGAAAGAAGAGAAAGAAATATTGTATTTCTAAAAATAACCTTGTCAACTCCCACAATTTTACGTTTGCACTGTTTATTTCATGAAAGGTCTGGAGGTGGGAATTATACTTCCAGTCAAAATTGTGAAACAAACAATAGGATGGTCTCTTTAAATTTAAAACTGGCTTGTAGAAGAGGCCAAAAAGTAGATAAAATACAGAAGCAATGCAACATTAAAACGTTGAAGCAATGCAACATTAAAACGTTGCTATATCCGTACAATTTTTCATTTGATTAAATTTCCTGAAAGCTCAGGATAGTAATTAAATTTTACAAGTGACAATGAACTGTTTGATATGAATTCTCATTTTTACTAACCATCGGTATCATCCTAAAACTTTTATCATCTAAATTATACTCATCTACCTCTGGTCGGCGTGAAAAATCATTCTAGAAACACAAGTAGACCATTTGTCCTTAGCCTTCCTGACCTAAATATCCCTGAAGATCCGGGATCATTTAATCCTATTTTCTCGCAAAAACTCCGAACACTGAGCAAGAAAAATAGAAGGGCAGAGAGAGAGAGAGAGAGAGAGAGAGAGAGAGTACTCGTGCACAAACAATAGAAAAGTCTTTCTTCGAGTAAAGAAAGACAAATCAGAATTAGGCTATCGGAGGAAAGTAAAACCAAAGATATATACAAAAAAAAAAAGTAAAATCATTAGTCGATGAAATAGTTACTTTTTCTAAAAACATTTAACTAGGGCTACGAGGAGAAGCGTCTTTTTGTAAATCACTTGTCTCAAATATACGCTCAAGTATCTATGTTATACCAGGAGCAAAGTTAAATATAGTCAGGACTAATGTGTACTTACAGAGGAAGGGAGAAAGACGAATCCCGTTATTAGTGAAAGCTCACAAGCGTCCATTTGTCCGTCTGTTTACCCACTCATACGTACATACACACAGTTATACATTATCAGGAGGATAAATGGCTATTTGACACATTATACCATCAGAGATCATTTATCAAAAGCGTATCGAAAGAATCCTCCTCCTCACCGCCTCTTTACTGACTATTATTTACAGTCACATAGGAGTTGACGAAAAGCTAGAAATCACCCTCGTGGTGTGCAATGCTGAGTTCAATTAATCAATTAGTTCTCTCAAGCTGAATCACCCTCTCCTTCCTCTCTCTCTCCCTCTACAAGAGACCAGGACACACTCGACTGTTTATCATTTTATCATGGCATCGGAGTAACTCAACAGTGGCTTCATATCGTGAAATATAATTTGTGACGAAGAGACAAGAAGAACAAGAGATGTCATTGCACTCTCTGAAGTGCTCACCGATTGGCCTAAGGAATTAACCTTAAGTTGCACATAGCCCCGCTAATGTCTATGAGTGTGTGTACACCCTATTAGGGCTAAATTATTTTATTTCATCCCAACAAGATGCTATGTAGTATTTTTAAGACTAGCACTGTCTAAATTTATCAAAAATTTTTTTTCTTTTATCTTAAACTGTTTTCTGTAACATTTTCCCTTATCTTACAGTTTGAAAATGTATACAACAACAGTGCATATAAATAATTCCATACTTTCAAAATGAATAACATAAACATGTTACAATTATTGATTTGGAAAAATTAGTAAGCCCTTTCATAAGTTAATTAGAAAATGCTTAAAACTATATTTCAACAGAGACTGAAGTTTATAAAAAAATTGACATTTTAAAATAGTTACACGAAAGGATCTAGCCGTGTAGGGGGGGGTGAAAGTGCCCCAAACGATGTGTCCTTCAGACTATGTGGATCAAAAGATAGTATAAAAAGATGTTCTTAGTTCTTATGCCTAATTTCAGGTCTCTAGATCACGCCCAGTTAGTTTTATCACTCAAATTTCAGGTTTTTTTTCGTTTCTTCGGCTTAGTAAGCAAAAAAATCTGAAAAAATAAAAAAAAAAAAACAATAAATTTACAGATATTTTTTTTAAATTTTACGCACCAAATACAAATTTCCAGAGACTCCCAAACTTTTTGAAAAATTGTTTTAATGGAATAACAAAAACAATACTATTTTACAAAACAAATTTTTTTCTATTACCGTAAATATTGAAAGATTTTTGAGTGGTGGAATAGGTCCAAAAAACGGCAAAACTACAATTTTTGGCGTTTTTTGCATAGTAACTACGATAATGCTAAAAAGACTCTGTAAAACCTCTACTTAAAATAGTTTTTTTTAATAATAATTCGTATAAACAATGCAGAAAAATACCACTCTCTTTCATCTTCTGTACATGCACAATTATAATACGTATGAAATAATTTCCTTACTCTACTTATCCTGCACAGCCTCTATAGCTACTGAAGAAACTGCGCGATCGCTAATTCAATTGTTCACTACCGGAATTTCATACTAAGGTTCAACTGAGCTCAAACTTTTTTTTTCTCCTCTCTGGAAGCCAGAACCGCCAAGCCAAGCTCATTCTTCGAACGTGGGCACAAAAGCTTCCATAACGGCTCATTAGTTTGCCTTTGAAATGTACGAGCCGAGCTTTTTTGGCTCGCTAAGCCGTAATTCCTTCCAGATTCACTGATTCCGTTCCAGCCGCAATCTTTTAACCAATCCCCTTTTCTTCCTCTTGCTGTTTTCTTCAGCTTGAAATGGCTTGATTGACGTATCTGAAAATGATGGAAAATTACTGGATGTGATCTCAATTTTATCTTTATACAAAAAAAAAAAAAAACTTACCAGCAAAGCAAGTTGATCATAGCTTGCGAGGTTACTTAGGCGAGCATCAGTTGGACGCACTTGAACGCGAGCCGGAAGATTGAAAGGATTTTCTCATGCAAGAATTTTTTCATGAACACGTGCACATCTTCTGTTAAACCTTAGCTTTCGTTAAGTTTTCTCTAACTAACTTAAAAAAAAATATATAGTGTATAGCCAACACAACATAATTTGTGGGTGAAAATTGTAAAAGACAGTTTTCTATTTTTGGCTTATCTCACAAAATATTCCATCATTCTTGTTCATCTATTGTTCATAGATAAGAGTTGACAGACAAGATTTATTTAAATCTGTAACACTTAGCCAATCGTGTTAATAAAAAAAATGAGTAGCTGTATTTATTTTAAAACTTTGTTTTTATTATCATTATAATTAAATTAATTATTAAATTTATTTTTGGGAATCGAGAAGGAAGAAGAGAAGGACGAGACAAAATAAGGAAAGTATAAGGAAAGGCAGTCGTATAAACGCAGTAGTAGTGGAAGACCAAAGCCGCAATGACAATCATAACAGTAGTGGCTCATACAGGGCGTTTTACGAGCCCGCGGGCGGCATTTACGGTCGGCATATCTCTTCTAAACATCACCTTTTGACCCAAACCAACCCCCTATCCTACCGCCCCCACCCCCTCGTCAATGGCAACAACAACAACAGCAGCAGCAGCAGCAGCAGCAGCAGCAGCACATAGCCTTTCGGTCGCGCGTGTCGGTCTATCTCCATCTCCATATCTATTGCTCGGCATTTCGCCCCAACGCCGTTGTTGTACCACACGGTTGGCCTACCGGATCTAACGCTCCGCTGCCCATTCTTTCCCTCCCCCTTTTTACGCTGAGCAGCAGTAGGTAGTCCGACTGATACGAATTTCCGGTCGTCGCATGCGCCGCTACTCGCGTGTGCCGACCCGACGTGGCCCAACGCACTGTAGCGAGTAATGGTGTGGAGGGTGGGAGGAGGTCAATCGCGATTTTTTACAAGCTCTGGCTAGCTGGCAGTTGATTCTCCCTTCTCCCCCCCCCTTATTTCTCTCTGTGGTACATGCACGTGGTCATTCTTAAATGTCAAATACACTGGCACTGAGCCGATTGGGGAAAAGTGTGCGCTTACCCCTTTTCCACCACCACTGGTGCCACCCCGTGAGTGAGCATCCGTCTTTCTTTCTGATACTACTCGCTATCTTTTCCTATCTCAATGTTGTACGAAGAAAATAAGTCGGTTCAAAGTCTTCACGAGCCACTGTAATGAAATAAAATGAGGAATCACATACAGCCATTTGGAGAAAAATACAAGTCTAGAACATACACTCCAAAGTCAGTACTACCCATAAGTATACTGTCACTAAAGCTAGTGATCTAAATTCTCGTGCTACCTTTTTTTCTCACCATCGTTAATCATTCTTCTCCATCGCATCATGCAACTACCCACACAGCACACAACGAGCTAATGCTAGTCCTCCCTGCTAGTTGCTAGTTCCTCGTGTCACACACCTCCTTGTCCTTAGTTTTTCTCCTTCATTAATTTCCTTCTCATTCTGCAATGCTAACTTTCTCGAAGATTCGTACTTAAACGCACGCTTGCACGCATGTAGAAAAAAAAATATCGGAAATAATGTGATGAATGACAGGCATGTGTAGGTTGAAACATTTCTCATCTGTGCCATGATGACCACTATCTCGACTGCTGCCTATCGTCAATCCTAGCATGCACGAGCTTTACGACGGCTCTTCCTGGCATACGACCCTCACCTACGCTGCCAGGCATGCGTTTTAATACGTCCACCCACGTAGCTAGTTCTGCGCTGAATCTCCTTGGGGGTGTTGAATGTGGATTTGTTCCAATGTATGTATGCGTATCATTTGATACGCGCGAATCATACAAGAGTGATACATACGTATGTGTGGTGCACCTCTGTGGTGGGTTTTGGTTCGTTTGTATTTTACCTGATGGATTAGGATTCCGATGACGTGATGGAAGTGGTGGTGAAACGCTGAGACTCCACTCATACACGCGCGTGCTCTAATTAATTGGTTTGGCAGGGTAATTTATTAAGTTCGTACCTTGGACTCTGAAAATTGTGCATTACTATATATTTAGTTAACGAGGCTCCATGATGTTAAATATCTATTTTGGAAAAAAAATTGAAACGACATTAGTGATATATTGTCAAAGAATTTAATACTGGGATTCTTGGACTTATCGTCTTTCTTCTTGAATGCAAGTACATATACATGTACTAATATATGCATACCTCGTAAGTTGTGCGCGGGTTTTCTAAAACGTTGACGTCATTCATTCTTGAAATGCTCCGTCGGCAAAAACATGCTATGCCCATTCCACGCGTGACGCATAAAAATGCGCGAACGTTATTCGTTTAACTCCATTCTTTTTATTTAATTTAATTTTATTTTTTTTCGATAAGTTATACCTTTCGGCAGGGCTAGTTCAGTAAATCCTAGGCCCAAAAAGTTTGAAAGCTCACCTCAGGTGTGTCATTAAAAAGCTTATGAATGCAATATTAAAATAATTCTTAAATGTATGGCAAAAGTAGCATGAAATTGGTTGAAAAAAATATTAACTACATTTTAGTTGGTTGAAAATCGATTGAATGGAAATACTTAAAACCTTCAAATAGACAAATGAAAAAAAAAAAAGGATTAACATGTAAACATACTTAATAGCAAAAAAAAAGAGAACTAACCAGAAATTAAGGTACAAAATAAGGACACTAATTTAAAGAGACAGTAATGAAAAAAACATTAAAATAAAAAATGAAATAAAATTAGCTTAAATAGAGATATGTAGTAAGGGTGGGAAAAAAGGGATAAACGTAACATAGTAATTAAGAGTAGAGAAATGCATTGATATAGAAACAAAAAAAAAAAAAAAAACATAATAAAAGTCACGACAAAGATAAACATTTTTATTTATAAAAAATACATCTTGAATTACGAAAAAACTTGAAAAAGTGCTGATGAAAACACAGAGTAAATGAGACAGGGATAATGTAAGTAAAAGAAAGAAACAAATTTTTTTGCAGAAGCATCCAAAGGTGCAAAAAAAGTAAGGATATAAGGCTAAAGGAAGAAAAAAATTAATTGAGAAAGAGAGGGAGAGAAACAATATAGAGAAATGGCAAAAATAAAAAGCGGGAAATTTATTAGGATGCAAAAATAAAGGAAAAAGGGCCGTAGAGGGTAGGGAATTACATAAATATGTCATAAGGATCGCAAAAACTGCGTTCATCAATCAAATGCTGTGTATATGTTCACGACGTGGGCATGCAAGCGCTAAAATGGCGTGATACCGGCTAGTGCAATTTGCCGGTTTCAAAGACGACGTGGTACACATAAAAAAAATGTGGGAGGAAAAAAAGAAAATACCTTTATATATACGAAAGGGAAAGGTAAGACGAGGAAAGAGTGGGTGGGAGCCTTGGACTTAATTATGAGACCCCCCTCGTGGGTGATGTATGACGCTTATGATCACTGTGGTCACGAACAGCTGTATGATTTTTCGCCCTAATGCGCTTTATCGCATACTAACGTTAATGTCGTCTGCGTAAAAATTTTTTGTTCGCTAATCATGCAAGTGGTACCTATAGGTTGTGTTGTTCTTTTTCCTAGCAATTTTGGCTTATTTTTCCAAATTTTCACCATATTGCTGACTATCAATTTAGCAAAAAAAAAAAATTTAGTCGAAATTTCCTCGAAATGGGTACAATAGATAGTTTGCAGAGGTATTTTACAAATTTTTTTATTTTTTTAGTTTCGATTGTTGCACAAAAATGTGACATAAGTATTTTTATTGGTTGAAAATATGGTAAAACCGCATTAAAATTTTTTTATTGATTTTACAATACGATTTATATTTTTTACAGTTCAAAATAATTAGTAGAAAGAGATAAAGCCTCGTATTACTAAATAAAAGGTAAGTGTCACTCTCTTCCCCTCCTGGCTTTTTTTCATTGTCACAACCACCACATGTACAAAACAAAAGCCATAAATCAAAGTAATTGCAAATACTAGCAGCGCGTACGATCAGAGTGGCGCTCGTTCTCTGTCGGGGTGCAACATCAATTTTAAAATGATTTCGGCAAGATTAAATAAATATCATCCCATAAATATGGATACAAGCGGAGATATACCTGTACTAGAGGCGAAAGGCAATATGCGTATTATATGTATGAAGGACAAAATTGCTTGCCAAAAATGACGCTTGAAAAATATTAACTCATTTTTTTCATACCCTACAACATTTCTGTGATATAAAAAAAAAAAAAGAAAAGTATTTCAATACAAACATGACCTCTTATTTAAATAAATAGTGAATTTTTTAATCATGGTTGATTCACTTGTATACTCTTTGCAACGTACTATTATATGTACCTCTACCCATTGCAGATCCCAGATCACTCGACGAAAAGATAAATTCTTGTACGTGAAGTTTTTCAATCGTCGTGTTCTTCCTTTTCCTCCCTTTTTTTAGCAGGAGGTACAATCTTCATGAATGAATAATAGGCCAACGCTGTCTTTCGAGGATACTACTCCCTTTTTCTCGTTCTTTGTCTCCAACCAACTTTTGCTGCTTTTCTTCTTTAATGTTTTTATACAGTTGGATTGTTTGTGACTGGAAATTAGTCCGATTGAAAAAAGAGCCCTGCTCTTTCGTAGTCCTACCAGTATCATGTATATGGCAAGTTCATTGTTAGTAATGAGGATGATAATTAAAAAAAAGATTCTGAGATTTCGTTTCATAGCCCAATATGCCATGTACATATCTTCCACATACACGTGACGCCCTTGGAATATTGAAATAATAATTATATGCAAGACGTTGTTTACGAGTTCAGCTTATTGAAATTCAGGAAAGATTAAATTGACCAGTGACAGACAAAAAAGAGATAAAAAAAACTTCCAATGAAAATTAATAGTAGATACTCTCCAATAATGGTCAGACAAATGAGAGATTAAAACATTAGAGCCCTTTTTGTTTTCTTGAATAATAACTGAGATGGAGGCAACGAAAATAATGATGGTTGTAACCCTACTCTAGGAGACTATTTCGATCTCGTGATCAAATTTGTGTGTTTCTAAACACCAGAGAATGATAAATCAAATGCCTGTAAAAGAATCAGTACATTCGAAGTAGAGAAGCGAAAGAAAAAGCAACCCAACCATCCAAAAGTTGTTGAAGCTCTAAGATATTTTTACAAAACGTCAAAGCTTACCAAATTGACACTTTTTTACTGTAATGTGTGTCCAATAATTGTTAAAGTGTCGTTGTATTTGTTTTTTGCTTGCCAAATCCTTGTTTAAGAAAGGACAGTGGAACTGACACAAAAACAAATCAGCCCAGTGTAGGTCACACGTTATTTATTGTCGAAGCGCAAAAACGAGAGAGAGAGCGAGACAGAAGGATTGGGGTCATCACCGCAGTAG
Organism: Copidosoma floridanum; assembly: GCF_036245765.1. Lineage (NCBI taxonomy): Eukaryota > Metazoa > Arthropoda > Insecta > Hymenoptera > Encyrtidae > Copidosoma > Copidosoma floridanum. Next base: position 8,691,346 of record NW_028321891.1, read on the forward strand.
GCTATGTTGCTGACTACACACACCTGCTAGCGCAAAAGTACGCAACGTTGACATACTGCCCGTGAGAGTTTTTACCTTGCAATGCGTACCCTCGCTATTAATCTGTAAAGGATGGCTGAAAAAGTTGTGGCTCTGAGTTTTTTATAATTATACCAGTCACGAACGTTTGAGGATTGGTATTGGGTTTTTTTTTCTTTTTGCATTTTAGAGAGGAAACTAGAAATCAAAGGTCCTATTTGGTACGCAATCGTTTAGGCATCATGCTATCGCGCACTTGCCTTTTACCTGCGATTGAACGGTTTTCATCGATTGCTGCCGTTGGAATATGTGACATTTTTAGAAATCTGATTTTTTTTTACTGTGCCATTGAGTTCGTACTGGGACTCGTGGTTTTTTATGAATTCATATGTATACGAGCTTCCTTAAATAGAATGAGCACATATCTAGTGTCACTAAATTAAAGCTGTAGGTATCGATGACACGAGTTAGGATACACAACTGCAGGATTTGAGCCTAATATCCAGTTGAGTGAGTTACAATTGTTAGAGATTTATCAAACTATAACCATAAGCAATCGTGAGCAGTCAGTCATGAATTTAAATTAAAGTATAGGACATCTTACCTCATTCTGGAATGTAAAAAAAAAATACAGCCTTGGACTTTAAGGCTTTGTTGTTTTTTAACGCTCGATTAAATGAGAAGCAGGACTCTTATGTTACGGCAACTTTTGATTTTTTTAAATTATTATTTAGTATAAGCTCAACGACTGGTGCAGTTTACTGAAGAGTATAAGATATGTCATTTCCGCTAAAACAAAACTCATTAAGTATGGTATATTTGGATAGTAACTTGTAAAAATGGTCAGAGTATTTTTAAACAACGGTCAATTTTATGTTTTGTTATGAATTGTACTTGTTTTCCGTTACATCAAATTACATTAAGTTCAGCATAAATTCTATTTTTATTTATTTTTTGATTCGATGGCTGACACAAAATATAGCCTTGTTTATTTCAAAGATATTAAACCCTTTTAATTTACGGATAAAGATTTATTTGTCAATACACTTTATAAACGAATGAATTGTTGAAACGGATTCATTTAATGTATTTATTTTGGAAACATTTGGACGTATATTTCAATGCGAAAAAATCAATAACAGATTAATTCATACCACTAGCAGTGAGTGCATGAAATATATATATATATATATTTTTTTTTTTTTTCACAAAAAATGTCATTTGTATATGAATTTTAATGAATTATAATGGATTTAGTTAACAATAAATAGATTACACAAAGTATTTCTTAAAAGCCAGAAATAAGCAGACAGTATATATTATAAAATCATTGGATTTTTTTATCGTTACTTCTGTAGCAATTGAATTTAAGCAAAAATTATTGAACTACATTAATTAACGTCGAGACTTCACAAAAATTTCGTTTATTTTTGTAATCCTAATTTTACATTTAAAATAGTTTTAATGCTATAAAACACTTCTGAGCTGCATCCCAAAGAAGAAACTATTATTTTCAGAGCATTAATTTCATAATGAATACTAGATATAAAAGCAGCTGAGTCAAAAAATGTAACAATGCATGTTGTAGTAACACTACAATTGTTCATTTTATGCATGGATCAGTTGATATACTTATGTGTGGTTTGAAGTATTCAGGTATACTAAACTGCAATCAGAAGTTCTTCGAAATATCGATGTAAGAAATTAAGAAACTTACGTAAAGGTTCATGCTTAAAATGCATGCTATGGGGTAAAGACAAGTAGTTAGAGATGCACATACAAATAAAAAAGTGGGAATCGGACTGAAGCACAGATATGGGGGTATTAAATCAAGAGCTGGAAATGCTGGTAGATACAGAAAAAAATAAACAAAAAATTTAATACTGTCAGTTCAGATGGTATTAAAAAAACAGAGATCAAGTCATTATTGTATGATGTGGAAACGAAAAATAATACCTAGAGAAACCTGCATAATAGACAAGAAAATATTTAGGTAAGATGGAATATTTAATAAAATGTAAAGTAGTGGAGTTAAACGGTTTCTTAGCTAACTTGTGACAAAGGCTCATAAATGGCGTAGTGACTGTAGCCATGTTTTGGTGTATAATGTTCAAAAGTATAATTTTTGAATTTCTGAAAATCATCCAGAACTAATAAAGGTAAGCTAAGTTACAAATTTTCACCCTAACAAACATCAGATACTTCAAGCACCTATAATTTTAAGAAAATACCCCAGTATTCTAACCCACTCGATTATTGAAAGATTAAGACAATTTATTTTTGTGAAATGTCGGGTTCCACGAATGAAGTGTACGAACCGAAATTTCTCTGTCTAGCAGCCCAATGCGTAAGCTAAGGAGTATTTAATAGCTGGCATCACGTCTTTCAAATGCATACAAAGCTATACTCACAAAGTTACGTATAACGTGGAACTGAAGAGCACTCGAGGAAAGGAGAGAAAAGGAGGTAGAAAACAATTTTCAAGTAGGTCATCGGAAAGCTCCGTCTCTTCTCTTCGTACGTACTATATACGTATGAATTTGACAGAGTTTGTGCGAATGATAATACATCAGGGATAGAGAGAAAGCTCGAAAATTTCTCGCCCATTTTTGCTTAGAGGCAGAATATGGAGCTGGGGTGAAAAAGATTATTGGAAAAGGAGAGTTTTGGAGGTATAGGTAGGTAAACCCAGATATGAAGGATGGGAGAGAAGGAAGATTTAATATACAGCGAGGCCGCACTTCTTGTCACTCCAAGAATTCCCTGGAATTTTTCTTTCTAATTGAATTATTGTAATTTATGGGGGAGAAAGAGAGAACAAAAGACTGGAACTGCGATGGCTCACTTTTTTTACCTATCTGGAGATCTGTCTGGACCTAAAATAACTTTTGCTGGTAAAAATATCGATCATTCTTCATTTGTGCTGCATATGTTATTTACATACTCTTACGGTAATTGTGTTTACAGTGATTATTACCCTGTTAGTTTTCTTGTTTTTTCAGATCATTCTTTAAAAAATCATGGCAGTTTCATGGAAATTTGTAGTGATCACTACGAACATGTATTTTCTGAAACGCATCTAATGTCAAAATTTGTGATTTGTCGATAAGAATTGAACAATTGTAGGATCTTATATCTCGTAAACGTTTTTTTACCATCAATTAATATAAAGAGTGGTCAGGGAACGATATAGATAAATATGTAAGAAGGATGGGCGTTTGTGAAAAAAATGTACAGCATTCAAGTGGAATGATATGCACCTAGAAGGAAAGTAAGATACGCATGGATACAGATACGTTCATACACGCACGGAAAGAACTCTTTTATTTAACTCCTGTAGGTATACCGAATATTTTTCGTCACGAGAAAGACATTAGTGAGATTCTGCTGACAGGTGTTCTGAATCATTACGAAGATACATATACCTATGTACACTAACATAGGGAGTAATAATTTCATGTGGTAAAGTAGAAAGATAAAAATGAACTAATGTACACTGGTTAAGCTTATATTAATGCATACAGCGTGTAAATAAATTGTTTCTGTACTCTGCATCCAATGCATCGTAAGTTCATTAATAAGTCATGATTCTTTTTTGAGTGAAACTTTTGAAGTTACCGAATTAACTTTGACAGCTATCTGTTTTCTGTCTTCTGTGAAAATAGTGTAATATTATAACTCAATCAGCTGACTATAATATAACAGCAGAGAACTATAATAAACTTCAACTTCTTGCAATGTTACAATCAATAATTTTTTTTTTAATTCTCATTCTTAAAAATCTTAATGATTTCATAACTTTTTTTCAATAATCATAAAAAAAGGAAGAAAAAATAATTTTTTCAACTTTATGAGACTTCTTTTTTCAGGATTATATTTTATCGAAAAAGCTGATTGAACCTTCTTCAGTCGTTCATTATTAATTACTAGATAATGGTCATACAAACACTGATCCTAAGTTTTACAGGAGATGCAAATATATTGATGGAAAGTAAAAGAAAAATTTGTAAAGTGGCCTTACTCCCTGACTTAAAAAAAAAAAAAAACAACTTTTTTACCTCAACTCTCATTTTACGTTACCAAGGAAAAAAGAAAGCTTAACATCAGCAGCAGCAGTAGCAAAACCAGTGCTGATAACTCATTCCTTGGCTTGAAAAGTAAAGAACATGAGTAAAAAAAAGACGAAAATCTCATGCAAACCTAACGAGGTTATCAACAAGCTTCTGGGTATGCACAGAAAATTTGAGAATAACAAAAGTAAAGACAAAATCACTCTCCGTTTCCTCCAATTTTCCTCCAAGTAAATAGTTATATTTAAAAGGAGACTAAGCCATTTACCACCAGAGAAAAATAAACTCGTTACAAAAAGTATAGTTCTCTGTAGCAAAAAATTATGATCTCCTGAAACCTACAAGATTTGTCTGTACTGTTATTCTTGACTACTAAAATTGTTGGCTTCTGTAATACAATTTTTCACACCATATACAGAGGGAGATAGAGAAAGAGAGGACAGCCAATCATCATGATTGAATGAACAAGTCGGATCAAATAGAAAATGAAGAAGAGAAGAAAACAAAGAAAAACTAAGTGTCGAGTAGCCTTCTCGTCCCCTAATTCGTACAAATGTATTTTCTTTTGGGCTTCTGTACTCGTACACACATACACGTATATAGTACATGTGGTATGATTAATACGCGTTTCCGTGGCTTATTAGTCGAAAGTTAGAAGGAGAGAAGAGAGCCCAACAGCTGATGCTATGCTTCCATCCCCCCTAGGCTCGCCCTCTCTCTTCTTTCATCACTATCTCTCTCGCACGCTAAAACCACTTTCTATATATACCTTCTCTGCGTCGTACCATGCGCTCAATAGCAGTTTGCACCTTTCCCACAACCTGCATATGCAAACATATGCACTAGAGCACGTTATACCAACAACCACACGTTCTCTTGCTTATCACCTCTGGGCTAACTCTGGTGGTAGACGAGAGGCGGTCACGTAGCTGGGATTAGGATGCCCAAGGGGACAAGAGTTGGAATTTTTAGTCAAGAGAAAGTATGGCCTCCCAAGCCAAATTGCGTAATCATTTTCCAGTTTTGCAATCGCACGTGCATGTGTATTGCGTATTGTCAGACATATATACTTTTGTTGATGTATGGTGTAATATTATTACTTAATTTCACATGCACTTTTTTTGGTCACCAACCCACCAAAAATCCCCTCGACTCATCATTCCTTTTTGTGGATCCAAACCTCCCGAAAGTCTGATAACAACTCCTGTGTTACTTTACTTCAACGAGAGTTTTAGTATATCCACTACGTGTCAAGCATACATACGTATACATACGTGTTCATACAGCTATACCCACACACGTGCACACATACTTAAACATGCATGCACTAGCAGGTGTGCGTGTGTGTTGGTACGTACGTGTGAAAGATACGTGCATCAATATTTCGTGCGCGCATCAGAATTCACGCGGAGAAAAGTATCCCGAAGACTTCTCCGCTGCTACTCTGCAGCACTGAATTTTATTTTTCCGACATTTTGAATACCAAAGATAAAACTTTTCCATTCATTTCATGAGTTTTTCGAGCTTTTCACGGCAGAAGCTAGGTATTTTCAGTTGCGGAAATACATTTTTTTTAACGAGAAAAAAGAGATGGACGGAGTTAAGGTAAAAGTTCTTCCTGTGACGTTAGTGAGTATATATATACAGATCAAAGACGTCGATGAATGTGGAATTTCACTAAGAAACATTGAGTAACATTGAAAAATTTTTTTTTTTAATCTATTGATCTTGGAATTTTTGTAAATAAGTAAAGAGTTCTTAAAAACCAATCAATATACCGACTGATTAGTGTTCTGAAATGTATACAAATTTAGGCACATATCGATACGGTGCGACTGCTGGTAATTAAAAAAATTCCAAGTTCAGTCTCTACCCTAAAAAAAACTAATTGTCATTTAAATATGATTCAATTTTTGAAATTTTTTGAAATTTTTTTCCAACTATTCAGTTTAAAATTTATAATAATTATCGCAAATAGTGTACATTACGCACCAATTCACAAAAAGAAAACCAGAATAGTTATTGCATGTTTTGAGATTCCATCTGAAATAAAATTTTATTTTTCGGTAGAGAAAGGTATCTTTTAAGCACAGTGAAATGTTGGGACAGAAATCCATCAGACTGTATTTCCTATACCAGTGTGTGAATAAAGATTTGCCAATACAACCAGTTAAATAAAAGTATCTCCATTGTATTTTTATTATGACTACGAAAAAATATTAAATCTCTGCGGATTGTGATCTGATGTTTACTTACCTTGTACTTGCCCTCAAATTCTGAACCTCACGTATTATAAAAACCTATGGAGCTAAGCTACGGTATCAAAGTCATTTAGTAATCATCATCCATGCAATAAATCATACATAATTTTTGCTACTCTACCGAGTACTTGTACAGGTTGATGCTTCGTTGTTATTGTTGCAATAGCTTTTATGTAACGTCCGTTTATTTTGCTGTTTTGATTTTTTTTTCATTGTGATTTTTTATCTCAATTCTATTTAAAAAAAATATATGAGGCTTGGTCAATCCTCAGGTATTTTACTTTAGCAATACTTCTTTATTCACGTTTCACTTATATAACTGTATTAGGTAAGACACAATCATAAGTAATAAAAAAATGAACTTGAATCAAAATACGAGTTGTGAACCACTTATATTTTGTACAGCATACATACATGATTTGTACATGATGTCTCCAGGATATACGTATATACATGCATAAGCGTGTAATGAGTTAAGATTTACAGTAGCTTTCACAGTGAATCTAATGCAATCTTTTGACGCTATTCAAGTATACAGCAATTTTTCTATATAGAAAGTCTTTTTTTTCATTTTTCTTCGTGATTCTTTTTGTACAACTGACGTTCTCAGTACGCCCAATACCACTAGTACACAGAGTCTAATCATGTCACAGAATGTAGGCATATATAACACGTATAAAATGGCAGCAACAGGAGCGCTGCCCTTCTCGTCATCTTTTGGCTTGTTTTCTTCTTTCCTTTTCGTCTTTTTTTCGTTTTGCATATTATCGTGCGGAAATACTGACAACGAGTATCGACAGAGTACAAATAAAGGTCGTTGCAGCTGAGATGCACGCTTGGGATCCTGTAACATAAATGAAAAAAAGGGGTATTTGCTTGTATGTACATGGAAATGTAAAAATGAATATAACAATAGTATTTGCTTAATTTCAAATTTTTTAATTTATCTGCGTAGGAAGAAGGAATCATCTTCATTATCATACTTTCTGATCCATATAGTAAATAAAAAGTTAAAATAATGAGGATGTAAAAAAAATTGAATTACGTTATTGTCAATGAAACAGTAAACCGTAATTTAAAGCTTCATATTGAGATTATTAAAGATCTGAGGCAATATTTTAAGGGACTTTGTTTTGAAGTGATAAAGAGTTTTGTACGTTCGTCTAAAATTATCTGAATATTTCTCTCAAAGTATCTATTTAGTAGAAATGCAAGCAACAAACGAAAGATTAAATCAGATGCGGACAATTGGTAGAAAAAAGCATAAAAGCTACTGGCAGGGGAAAAAAGTCTGGAAAAAAGCATTCAAAATCTACTGAAAAGAAAAGAATACAAAAGGCAATGGAAAGCAATAGAAAGAGCGGTAGGGAGAGGTGGCGATAGTGCACTTTGTAGAGGAGACAATGAGGAGAAAACGGGCACGCTGCTCATAAAATGCGAGTGAAGTGCAGGGAAAAAAGAGAGCGAAAAAAAGGTCACAACTCTTTCATTATATACCTAAGCTTGGAAATTCGTGAAACAGATTACAAAATTACCTGTGAAAATAGTAAGAGCACACTTAATTATTTTTAAATATAATGGCCATTGTAAAATGAATCCAACGTCAAAGCCGGGGAGTTGACGGTATTCTTTACTGCCTTTTTGTCTCTATTCTTATTGCTCGTAATATTTTGAATATACAGAAGCTGCCTGACTGGCATTAAAAAATCAATGATAACAAATTTCAATGAAGGTTAACAAAAGAACAGTACAAGATCGATAAACAACTGAGGATGTTTGATGTTCCTAATGATCTTTTATGACAATTATAATGACTGGCCCTCTTTCTTTAAAAAAAAGGTTTGATTAAAAAAAAATATTATTATCATTAAGGTACTTTCCATGCCACGTATTTGTTTTTTCCATTATTTTTACTAATCATCTAAATGTGCATTAAAACACTAAAACAAAAAAAGAAAAAAAAATGAAATCAAGTAGACTTGCATGCATATTTGTACACATATTGATTACGTTTTGAGCCGCAAAATGGTGTACGATAAAACGTCACAACGGGGCGAAAAAATAAGCGAAAAAGCATGAGTGTCAGAGTCAACTCGTACCATGAAAATACGTGGAAATCGTTTTTTTTCTCTTTTTTCATGAAAATATATTTTTTTTTTTTTCAGTAAGATAGAAGCAGTCATATTTGTTCGAAAAAAAGGGAGGTTTTGAAAAAATCACGCAATATCTCCGGTATGTATATGCAAATATTTTTCGTACCACCAGAAAGGCAAAAAGTGCGGTTACTTCGCCTCGATGGAATATATGGCCGACCAGCTTATACTTTTACTCCTTCTCTGCTACGTTCATTTATCAAGGCGCAAAAAGATGTTGCGACTTAGTTTTAATTTACGCGTGACCATTGCTGCAACGTACAGAACTCGTGCCATTCTCCTTTTTTAACTGCGTTCAGAGGTTCTACTTTTCATTGCACCTGCCTTTTTGTGCTGTAGTGAACTGAGGATTATGGAGTATGTCACGCGTTTAAAGGATAAAAGGGAGATGGGGAATAGGGCTTTATGTGAACTTGCTTTATTTTAATGTGTATTGTATGACCCATGGCTCAATCATTTTTATGAAAACGTGTATTATTTGGGCAAATTAGTTTCTTTTTTGTAATTATTATAATTAATTAATACTAATATTTTTAGCATCAGAATAATTATTAATATCGCTAATGGAGACCATTTTACAGAATAAAATGTTTATTTCATTAAGGATTTTGTTTGTACACAAGGATTAAATAAAAAGGTTGATCTCAGTGCATTTAATATTGTATTAAATTAAATTACTCTGCATTTGTTTGAATAAAAACATGGTAAAAATTGGGGATTCAACCAATGCGTGCATATTTTATCGCAGTGAATGAGCGTAATCCTATCAATGAATAATAATAAAGAGAAATCTTCTTATGTGGACGACTGTTGAATCGTGTATATTCACTGCTAAGTGAAATAAAAAAATTGAATGTATTTATTTTACGTATCTGCTATCAACTTATGCAGCATGTCAGCTGGTTAACACGATGATTCGAACACAATTAAATTACATATTGAGAGAGTGGGTATTATTTTACGTGATCTCCATACTTTCTGCATCTGATCAGAAAAATTGACAGCACTTTCCTCGGTAAAATAAAAATTTTCATGCCTCTTCTCCCCCTGAGGCACGGACCAAGATGGTAAGAACAGGGGTAAGAAAAACATCACGTCACGCCTGAGGGAATAAAGACAAGATTTCCCCGGACGTCAAATCAGAGCAGTTTTCTCAAACGCCACTGCTTCCGCTTGGGTACACATCACACCACCCTCCCTGCTCCTTGGTAAAAAAAAGGGAAACCCACCCCATACTGTCTAACACATATTTTACAGCGTAATAATCTTACGTTATACGAGAAATATACATACCTGCGTTGTTGTCGTTCCTCACGTGGCTCTGCGCTCGTGTCTCCCGGCTCTCCAGTGGCTGTTTGAAGAAGCTACTGTCGCCGATGACCCGATGCTCCTCGACGCGCTTGTACACCAGTGGTATGGTGGCGATGCACTTAAAGTGGATGTCACCGTGCAGGAAGTGGCTTGGCTTTACCTCAAACTTTAGACCAAGTTTTTCGATTTCCAGGCCATTTTTGTCCATTCGGTGGCTGCGGGGACCAATCGTCTTGTTATCCGTGACCTGCGACACAGAAAAATGACCGATGGTTTGTTGTAAAGTATATACGGGCCATAGCTTCGTTACAATTATTACTGATATTGGAATGCGGCACTTAAAAGTACTTCGAGATGCGCTTGACGAAGTGCAGTTGATTTGATTCAATGCTGTAATTACTTTTTTTTGTTATATTCCTATGGATGTCAAAAGGGCGCCCAAGTGTTGCACAACTAAAAGTGAGTATATATGGAATCGATATAAAAGATCTGGAGTAGATAACGAAATATCTCTGTTCGTTAAAAGTATGACAATTGAAACTTATAATTGAATTGGGTCAACTGCAAAAAAAAATAGGACATTCAAAAGTAGAGCCACTCATGAAAAAATATGCAATCTAACAATATGAACCAGTAATTGTCAGATAATTTTAGCTTCAGCTAATATTTTCTCATTGATTAAATATCATGAAAATATTTTATTTTAGAAGATACTTTTATGCATTTGTCTTTAGTGTATGCACACACAATAAAGTGCACAAAGATAAAAAATCTTCATCTTTATCAGAGACTCTATTTCTTGTCAGCGTCTAGCAATCGTGAATTCTGTCTGTGACTGCTTCACTATTGTACAGATTCATCAACATACAACGATATACGTTGAAAAAATCGATGCGAGCCATTCTCATTTAGAGAATCAAGTATTGTCGCCACCGATGCTCATATCTGCATAGATGTATACAAAATGGATTAAAGTTACGAGCAATTAGGACAAGCTACTGTACATATACACTCCCTCTTACACCTTCCGTAAGCCCACACCTCAAGTAGATTAAACTGAAAAAATAACAAAAACAACTGGAGCATGAACAATGCATTAAAGGTTTACGTACTACAATATAAATGAGATTTCCATGATGCAAATGATTGTAACCTTTCAACTGAATTTTTAACCTAAATAATAAGTGCTACAATCCTGTTAACCGTCATACACATTTTTTTTACATAAGTCTATAAACTTTAAAAGTTTGCTTGCTACTGAGCCAAATTATATTTTTGCTTTCACAAATAAGAACAGATTAAAGATCAAACATTAAAGTATAGTAAAACCATACATTTTGTCGTACGTACCTCACTCGTTAATTCAATACAAGTTACAAAAGCTTATGCCAAACAATACTAAATATTACTATAGCGATTACAGGGAGGTAATAGTCAAGCAGTTACCGATTAAGACCAGATATTAAGTAGAATAACTATGCCTTTGGTCAGCCAAATATTTTTTACCACAAAGACGTGGCTTTAAAGTTCACATCTAACAATAAAATATGTTTAACGTTGAAAAATAGGAAAATTATGACACTTAAGTATGAAAACTAGATATAAAGTAGTGCAGCCATGCGTTTGATCAGCCATGGATGTTTCGTAGTGTGAGCACACACTCTGAAAACTTACGACCATTAATACATGAAATATTTCTATTGAAACTAATAATTATGTGGCAATTTAAAATTTTAATGAGAAATTAAGTAGTACAACCATGTGTTTGGTCAGACTGATCTTGTTTGTGCATATAAGTAGGAGGTTTAATAGAAATTTTCATAACTGATGCACAATTTTTCGGGGGCAATCACGGGGATGTTAACTCAGGATGCTTGCAAAGTTATGACCAAGTGATTCTTGTGATAGTCCAGAATAAATACACTGCAGTGACAAACGTTATTTTTCATACTAATGGCGCAGTAAACGTCCAAATGTTGAAAAAAAAAAAAAAAAAAAAAAACATTTAAGGTAGGACAAAATTTTTATTCAACTATATAATGCTATATTTCTTCTTTTGCAAAATAGAACAGAGTAACTATTAAATATCAAAACCAGACATTGAGTAGAACAGATAAGTGTTTAGTCAGACGTGCATTCTTCGCAAAACAAACGGGAATTTGGGTAATTCATGCCTAAAAATATATATAATCATGTAACAGCAACTAAAAATAGTTAGGAAGTACAACATATAATCTAGATGTCAGGTAGCGCAATCGTGTGTTTAATTAAACGTGCCTTTTTTTACGACAAACGCAAGACTATAAGCAATAGTGAAACATGATATTTTCATTACAGTTGATACAAGGCAAAAGTCAAGTAGTTCAGTTATGCAAATAGTCAGACATGCCCTCCTTATAGAATTAAGATTCATAAGCATAACTTTTTTTTTATTATCGTAGCTATACGCCCGGCTCTTATTAAGGGCACTACTCTGGGCACTGAGCACTTGAAAAAAGAAAGGAAGAGGGATGGGAGGCCTTTCATTACAGAAAGGGGGTAGGAAAAAATGGGAAATTTTTCTACAAATAGATTGCCCATCCCCTTCTCGCATTGCGAGGTGAAAAAGCACATGTGAAAATGCACAGAGGACTTACTCGAAAAAGTTGCACTAACCGGGAATCGAACAGCGGTCTTCCGCGTGCCTATAAGCATATCTGTTCGTGGTTGAGCCTCAATAATTGGAAGCTGTTTTTCTGATAAAACAAAATACATCATCAAAAATGAAGAAGTTGAAATTTTCACAAGTACACTCGATTTCATCTTATTCAAAGATTTTCTTGACTTATTAAACGATCAAGGACATAAACTCTTTTTATGATATCGAAGAAAAGCAGAATTTAGTTTCAAAAGCAAGCGAAAGAAGGAAAGAAGAAGGATGAGAAGGACTTTTGAGTTTGACGATCTTCAGAAAACTTGATGACACGGATTACAACCTAATTTTCTCGTTATTTACCTGAAAAAATCGAAAAAAAAGAAGTTTTTATCATAAATTATTTTAATCGGTTAATAAGTGCTAATTCTTATAACTTCCACGTGATTAATGTCTATATCCCTAAATCTTTCTTACTTTTAAATTCTAAAAATTAACTGCTTTAACATTGACACCACTAAATTTTTGTTTTTCCATGTTTACATATGAATTAGTTTTCTTTTTTTTTTTTTGAATTACTATGCATAACGTTTATACGTTGTTCATAAATTTCTGTCTCTTTGTGGCACACGATAGAATCAGTTTTAATAAATTGTCTTTCTCTGCTTTCAACTTCAAAACCATTTTTCCAAACAACCAACAATAAATGCTTTACTCTGCTTATTGCCGAGCTTTCAGTCCTTATCTCCCAGCTAGGAGAATGTAATAAAGTCACACGTAGCGCTTGTATTTCAGAGAAGGAGAGGGACGAAAATGTATTCTATGATAGGAGAACTTTCATTTGAGCCATGCACGCATTGCGATCGTGTACAGCAAACTTTTACCTGGAAAATAGTTTAAGCTCTACCGCTTCTGGGCATAGCGCGTTCTGGTTTTGGGGTTTTGGGGATAGGAGAAGTAACTCATAAGCGCAGTAGCAATTGTATGTACTTATTATACGTGTACTAGCTATCTGATGATTATAAAAAAAATCATAACTGGATGTTTCAAACAGAGGAATTTATAGCAATAACTCCAAGTTTTTGTATAAAAAAGATTAGATTTTCAATAGCCATAAAGTTATACTAATTACATGACGTACGTCATATAGCAGTCTTTTATTTTAGTAAAAGGGTTCAATTTCTCGATACAGTGATGAGAAAAAATTACACTTAAAACTACTGGTGTTGAGATACTGGAATAAATTGGAATAAATGTCGGCCTTACAATCCGAAACTACAATTTTCTTATCCTTATTATCCTTATCCCAGAGATTAAGTAAAATAATAGAAGCTTTATCTAGCTGTAGTTATTATTTTTTTGCGTCATTGTAATGATTTTACTCTATAAGACTTCTTCTTTCGTATGATTCTTTGCTGTACTTTCAACTGATTGCCAACCATTATGTGTTAGAACCTAGTTTTAAAACTATATTTTTAGATTACGGTTAGTTTCTTCCACAAAGTGGAATGACGTGTAAGCATGAATGTCACTATTACTTTTAGTGACAGCAAAATTTGTGTGTCAAAATTTTCGGATTGCCGGTCATTACGAGAGCTTGTTAGAACACTCTCCTCGCATACTAAGTGTCAAAACGTATGGCACAAAAAATCTGAAATTCTTTACTTTTTTGATAATAACTAAAAATGTATATTTAACTGTACACTTTGCTATCGTAAAGTTATGTGGAATCAGCGGTTTGTATCGAGAAATTACATCAAATATGTTTGTGTACGTACATAGGTACTGATGAATTTAATAAGCGCTGAAGAGAGTTTGTAATGTATTTCAATATAATTGATTGAATACTCTCAATCAATTTAAAATTTCTCGTTAAATCAATATGCGTTTTCCTTTGAAAATGAATTTGTACTTAAATAGAACGGGAAGCAACATTAAATAAGGTAAACATGACAGATATGTGTAAACGAGTAACTTTTAATATTTATTTTACCAAACGTTACCAACGTCTGATTAAATAGTGTACTCTTAATGTATTTGAATTGCAATGAAAATAGTGATGAATTTGTTGTTAGTGCAATGAATTTTCATAAACAACTTATTATGAAGGTTTTCTGTGGCATTGAAGTGACGTAAATGGAAAGTACGATGATGCTAAAATTAATTATCAAACGAATGGATACACCTATGAGAGTTGATACTTGGAAGCTTGATCCAATTACGCATACGATCAATGAAATGTATGAGGGTACGGATAAATCGTTTTCCACGATGTACGTAAACGTCTTTTTAGTGTAGAATACTTATTTCGTCGGCTGAGATGGGCAAAAGATTTTCTTTCTACATTTAGACCCTTTCTTTTGCACTCTTTCTCTGTTTTCTTATCCTTGTATGGGGTACAAAAAGTTCATGTATTGCTGGATACAACGATTATGTGTACAGGGACGTGTATACAAATGAAAAATAATGATTACTTTACATTTTTACAGTTTTTATAATATCAGTATAAGTTACGTGCGATAGCATATAGCTATGCGTCCGTGTGTCCCTCCTAATTTGGGCCTCAAAGAATAGAAAAGTTAGAGTGGATCTTAGAGCTAGTGAAAGCTTAAATCTACGAGTGGATAGGGAAAAATCAGTGAATCGCAACGGAATGGAAAGGTTTTCTTATTTTTTTTCTTGACACACTTTTGACTAAAAATGTTGTAATCTTTTTCGCTTACATGTCTGCCTACTCGCTGAAAAGTGAATTTATAATGATACTTGCAATACCGTTTGATTTATTTATCTTGTTTTGTCTAACAGAGGACTGAAAAAATTATTCCGTATTTTCCTGTGATATAATTTAGATTTAAAAAGTAACCTGATTCCACTTTTGATTAAGTAATACCGGTACTTTTAATTATATGAGCGGTATATGACTAATCAAAAATTTATTTACTCAATTTATTCAAACCAACTATACCCGTGACGATTATGTGTACACGTATACTCTTTTCACAAGTATGTGTACGAATTGTTGGAAATTGAATTTTATTAGTTATAGAATATATGTACAAAATGTCAAAAAAATTTTCAAATATCCATAATAAGCCGAAAATTAACGTCAGACTGTTGTATGAAAAACAGAAATAACCAGTCACTAAATGTGCGCGAAAAAACTTAGCTTTTCATGTAGAAAATACGAGAGTTTCCGAGTTTTTATCGGAATAAAAGATTAATTGTAAAATGAATGACGTTGAGATATTTTTATAAATTAATATTGAGTTTGTAGGGAAAACGACAATATTTGGATCACGCTTGCAGTGATTAATGTAGCCTCGAAGACATTGATAGGTTGATCTTTAGTTACGAAAAATAATTAATCGCAATAATGAATAATCGAAGGCTTCCGTCATACCAACAAGCTCCGCTTCCTGAAAAATGATGAACCTTACGCCTATACGTCGATTATTTAGAACATTTTCGAACGAAAAAAATGTGTCAGTCACCCTATCTATTTTTAATGATAAAAAGTGAAAAAACAAGGGGGACATGGTACATAGAGGTAATAGATCGTGGCCCGTATAGCTGTGGTTGCGCGGGGCTGAATTAACGAGGCAGTGCTGATGGCCTGGTATAAATTAATGACTCACCTCGATGTTGTTGATGAACCACGTTAGAGTGGCGTGTGGCTTCGACGGGGCTGACGTGCAGTTCATGCGCACCAGGTCGCCCAGCTGGTACTTCGACTTGCCCCCGCTGATTATCGGCCCGTCCTTCGGCAGCACTGCAGCGGTACCAGGAGAACAATGAATCAGAAAACGCCACAGTGACTTAAAATGCTTGTAGATGAATTAAGCAAGTGTGAGTTTTAATATGTAGTATAGGTGTAGCTCTGATACAAAACCTGTTTTTTTTCTCTTGTTTTCAAGCATAACATTTTTGAATTGCAGTAATGGTGCGTACAGGTTCTCGATACTTTTAGAATACTTTTTTGCATTTTGAAAGGAGATTACAAGTATGCCACTACGTATGCTTCCTAATGTGTTTCTTTTTTCAGCTGCAATATTCGACCAACACTACTACTGAGCCTTTCAAGAAAAAAATGTTAACGTAAGCGAGTCATGTATTCAGTTACACAAACTCACAGACGCACATGTATGGTTCTCAAATCGACATCTGATTTTTGAATCAATATTTCTTAATTACGAATTGATTTTCCAATTTACAAATAATAAGAAAAGGAACTGTGTTTTAATATTTCCAACTCAAAGATTACCCAAAAGTGTATTGACAAAAGAAAAATGAACTATAATTGGAATTAAAGACTTTGAGGTGGATCAAAAATTAAAAATTGTTGGTAAAGTATAACATCTCGTTTACTTGTGGACATGATTAAGTTCGCCTGAATCGTTACTCTCACGTATTTTCCAATAAAAGAACAAAAATCTCAAGTCGTAAATTATTGACAATGGATAAAATGGCAGTCTAATTTTTTCCACGCGAGCACACACCAACAAGCACATACATGTACACAAACAGATTTTTTTTTTTTTTTTGTATTAGGACCCACGTGAGAACTTGCTCTCAGAGAGTCATTTGCATTAATTAACTCTGCTTCACCGGAAATGATTCCCTGTATCGCTTTAAAGGCCAGCCAACATCAGCATAAGGTGCCAAAAATTTCCCATATTCTCACCAACGTCACGGTTAATTTGAATATTATCGATGGGTTATCGTTCGTGGAAAGAAGCAAAACGACAAAAACTTAGTCGTTTCTCCTCCATTATCCAACCTTTATGCAAATCGATAAGAGCTTACATTGAAAAGGACACTATAAGAGAGAAAAAGTCCGATAATAAAAGAGAGAGGTAGAGAATGTCGCACCACCCACGAGATGAGAAAAAAAAATTTTTTAACTCTCCGATCAGCAATTTCACACACAGCGATAAGTGTATGAGAAAGGAGGAATAATTGCTCGTTATCCCTTTGAATGAATGCGAAACCCAACAAACACCGAGAAAGAGAGAAAAAAACTTGCAGAATGTCGAAGATACCCTGATTAAACGTCGTGGTATACACACGTATAAGTGTAACGAGAGAGATTTATGCGTATTAGTATCCTGCATCACGTAACCTCCTTTGTTGCATGCAAAGTAAGTATAGTAAAAATTCATGAAGGTAGTAGATATGAGGAAGTTAATCTCCAAGTTCTTTTTCTTCCTCTTGCATTTAAACTTATGTGTGGCATGTACGTTTATGCTCATAATAAGCGGGTATACTGACCGACTACGACCAAATCGCTGTGGTCCGAAATAGTGTCGAAGGCAGGCGCTTCGCCGGACACCTCACACCTGTACCGGCCACTGCTGTCGAGGTTTACTCGGTGGATGGCGACCGAACGTTCCGAGGAGCTGTGTTTCTGAAAAATAAAAACGAAAACGTACTAAGATAGAGGTAGAATGGAAGAGAGTGATTTTTTAAAATTGTAAAAGAGACTTTTCGATCATTTACAACGTAAATGGTAAAAATGTCGAACGTGTGTCTGTATTTCTTGACACATCTTAGAGAATTCCGAAGATCAATGTCATATATTCTTATTCTATAAAATGAGGAAAAAATTGTTTGTGCAAAATAGTTTTGTAGTAAGATCACAACGTTTCCCTAATAAAATGAGCTATGAATAATGATACTAATCTGTAATTATCAATTTTGAGTTTATACTTACTCAGAAGCAGGTGTTGTAAGACTACCACTGAGTGATACACAGAACGAGGAAGTGTGTTTGTAAGAGTAAAAATGTATGTGCAAGTCTTATTTTGAATGATTCTTTCAATTGAAAGCCAATGCATCAGTTCTACCCCAGTACAATGAGAAGAAATCAATCCTCAGTTTGTTTTGGACACAAAAATCGCAGTGTTCAATTTCTGTAGGTATACAGAAATTCTTTTTATACTGTGACGTAGATACAAAACGTTGATTTATATTTCATGCAGAATTTAATACATTAATCTGACGCTTTGATAACTATGGGTAAAATGGAATGCTGGTAATATATTTTACAAGTATTTTGTAATACAAGCTCCTCGTATCCAGGATGCTCGTACATAAATTCAATTGTATGCTAAAATTAAAGTATCAGACGCCAAACTAGGGCGATTTTATATGGCATGAAACGCATTTAACTTCATTACAATTCAACAAGTGGCTAAATTAAACAGTAATTTAATATTTAATCAAGTACTGCCACAATTTTACCAAATAGATAAGAAGTATATGGTTATACAACACATGAATGTGTTAGCTTTTTACAAGCTTACTTTAATTCTTTCATATTAATATCAAGTGTTTTACTAATTATTCATAAACAGTAAAATTTATTACCCGAGGAGAGCTTACATTAGTAAAGAACAAATTTGCAATTTCAATCTTTATCCACTGAACAGCCAAATATTTTTATCAGTGGATGCCCTTCTTGCTCCTCCCATTCAACAATGTCTGGCTCTCTACCAAAATCCCTACATTTCTGGCTTGTACGAAAGCTTGATCTTCCACTGTCAGAGGCCCACACTTTCATCGCACATATATTACAGTAGAGAAACGTCTTCCTCCTCATTGCAAATATTTTTCTCGAGCAACTGCAAAAATCGTCGTTTCTCACCAACTCATAACCTCGGACTAGCCATCCTTAGGGGGGAGAGGAAACCGCAAAAGTGAAAGCAAAAAGAGACAGAGCCTCCATAAACTAATGGAACGTGTCCCTGCACATTCTTATCTGCTCGACAAGCGAAAGTGTGGGGCTGGCCGCTGGTTCTTTCCCACCCCCTACTCTCACTACCACCACCTTCTTCTCAACCAGTCACACGTACAGATAAGGATGAGAGTGTTGCTGCAGAGGAAAATTACGAGGTTCCAGGCATTTTAGAACAGAGGACGCGCCCGCTGCTATATTCTGCGTCTACCGTTTACTCGTTCTGCTTTTTCCCTGATAGCCTTATCCCCCACCCCTTGTCTTTTTTCTTTACTGTATCTCAATTGGAGTGTGTATGCGTGCAAGGAAGGCAGGCACTGACTGTTGATGCTTCGGGAGAGCAAAAAAGTAGAATGACTCAGAAAAGTCCTCGATCGAAAGACGAGAGTTTGCCACCCAAATTAACCATCGAATCACGTACTTGACTTTCTTCCTCCTAAGGTGCGCCTGTTTTCTCTCACTGCTGCTGTAAATGTCTGAACTTTTTTCTATTATCACTTTTTCCAATAAGTATCTCTCTTGTACTGCTCTGGTCTTTGGCTCTCAGAGGACTAGAAGTGTAGTAATTATACAAGAAGCGAGATGTACGAGTAATGGCCAAGGTAATCAGTTTTAAATGCACTATGAATTGTCCAACTCTATTTCTAAATATATGTATGTATAAATTATTAATTTATGTTTTTTTTTCTTTAACAAACGTATACTGGATCAACTATGATCACGTTACATTTATATCCAGCAAGTATTCTACTTATTGTTCTAGACATATATTTTATTTTTTTATTCGATAATAGTATGCATAGGAGTTTTCATCAATACACGATAGAGTCATTTATGAACGAAAGATTTCTTACAATTTCTGAATGCTTTTAAAGGAGTTACTTTGGTTGTAATTTATTAAAAATTTTACTTTTTGCCTTTTTAAAATTTAAACGTTAAAAGTATGAAGTTTAAATTATTTGCTGACATTTTTTAGAAAATTTTAATGCAAGAATTAAGTACACCGCGTGCCAACGAAAGTGCACAATTGATAGTATGCTTTATGAGAAATATGTCACTGAAAAAATTTCATTTAAAACACAAGAAAAAGCTAACAACGACAACAATTCGAAACTTCCAGGTACAGCAAAATTTTTTACAAATTATTGGTCCAAATTCTTTATAAGAAATGAACCGTTTTTAGAATGCGGTCAGTGTACGTCTGAAATTTCATTATCTTGGAGAAAATAGTACAGTGGGCGTTTTTTAAACTACACATATGCCAATTGTCTGCAACACGTATGAAGCTCATTGGTTGCAGAAATAATCGATGATTGGTGGAAAATTTCGTGCAATGATACTTTATTTTACAGAGATCAATATCACGGCATCCTCTCCGCAATAAATAAATCCGTTATGTTGCTGTGCAGCTTAAACAAAGGGCATAGCACGTAATGAAATATCCATAAAAAATCGGGAACGGCAAATTTTCAGATACCCCGCACTAGTAGTTTATTCCAATTCAGAGGGTCAGTTGAAAATCAATGCACGCCATGTGTCCAACAACAGTAGCAGTTGTTACAAGAGTTTCAGTGTTTGTATACATACATTTAGCAAATGGCCTACATAATCTTAATGTTATTTTTACTTTGTTATAATACATGTTTCAAAAAAGTTCCTCATGGCCTCAAGTAAAAAAACCCTCTATGTGGGTGTAAAAAGAGACAGGGATGGGTACATGCACGAGAAAGAGTGGCACATATGATGATGAGGATCAGCTCTCATTTTTCCCGGAAATCCAGTTCCTCGCTAAACTCTGGGCAAATATTATCTATTTGCTGGCACCCTATACTTTTGAAAGGTTGCACTGTATACACTAGTGATCAATTTTATAGAGTAAACTTTTGTCTTTGTATCTCTCCTTTTCTGTTTGAGAATACTTATGTACCCTGGGGTCTCTGCAATTTTACTTTTACTATAAACGAGGTCACGAAGTTGTTAAACAAAAAACAGGCCTAAACTATCCACACACACATACATGTACTGTACTGTGCACCCTGGCCGAGTTTATTATAACCCACGACTGTTTCAACAAAAGTTCAATATTATTGCCAAAGGCCACACGCGTACTTTAAATATTTTACAAAGTAATGGTATACCTGCGTTGTATCCATGCACAAAAACATATCAAGAATGACACATGATTGTGGATTTTAAGTTGGCTAACTATACTTATCTGTGGTTTAAGCTGCTAGCACACAGTATAGAAAAGATCAGTGGAACGATTAACGAGTAAATTTATTCTCAATTTTTCTCTTCTATACTTTTTTTCCCCTGAAAACTTCCAATTTTTTGTAGTGAATACTCTCAGTATAAATTTTACATAACTGTTTAACTTGCTTCGTTTAAAATGAAGCATGAGCAGGGATATTGGGATAAGTAACCACACATTTATGTATAAAAATAAACTGCCTGAACAAATCAACCAGTGAATACTTGAACTAAATTACCAGCACTAGAAACAAGTTGTAGTAATTTACATACACTCTGAGAGTAGTAAATTGAGCAGATCTTTGAGAAGTAAGCTTATTAATTGTTAAGATATTGGTAAAAGCTCAAGGCATTCACGACTACTATAAGCACTTGCTGTTTATTTAACTTTACTTTTCTAGAGTTTTTAGAAATAACTTTCTCTACAGATTGCAAGTGGGTATTCTGGCGTTAACAGGCCGTGTTTCGCTTTTCGATAACGCACGCAAATTCTGGCTTGTACCGTGTAGGTGGGTAGAGTTCGGATGACTAATAATTGCCTGGTTTCATCGGATCAGCGCAAAATTCGATTACACAGCGCTCTCCCAAGCGTGCAGGTATGCTCCCCCCCCTTACTCTTCAAACTAGTAAGTGGGGGACTAACGAGAAAGCCATCAAAACTCACGTGACGACGTAACTATATTAAATCGAGAAAGCTGCTTTGGAAAAATTTCGATCGCAAGTACTTGGAATCATGTGAACATTTAATACCCGTAAGTTGCATTTTGGGAGGAGGGAATAACATATTGCACCCGTTTAGTGATGGCATCGTTTGTAGTGTGGACATGATTTTACGTACATAATAAATTTCTATGTTAAAAATACCGTTATGTAGATCTAAGTCTATCATACACATAGTACACTAGAATTCATATTTTTTCACCCAATAGAGGAGTAGAGATTTTTTAAATCTCAATCATTAATTTTAAGGGCCAAGGGATAAAATCCTATTTGACCTCAACAAAAATGGTTGTAGTACACTGTTTTACATGAGTGGTTGACTAACATTAACCAGTAAAAGTAAATATTATTATATTGAATTCTAGTTACTGAATAAGTAAATAATTAGTAAAACAACAGTAAAATACTAAAAATAACAGTATTTAATAAAAACAATACTCCAAGAATAAATAATATCCAATGTAAAAGTGAAGATACACAGAGAGAGAGAGAGAGAGAGTTTTCCAGAATCCCACGATGACCTTTTAGAAAATTCAAAAATGAGCCATGCGTAAAAATAAGCTTATAAGTATCTCTGTCAATCAAAGATTAACCAAAGACAAAAGACAAGTCCGATTTAAAATTGAAAAGCTCCAATAATATGTATAGACTTGCAGCAATTTCGTATTATTCAGATGCCTTTTTGAACTGTATCATGAGTTTTAGCAAAGCTTTTATTAAATATAGTTTTATAATATATAATTTGAAAATTGGTCAGTAATCTTAATAACAAATCCATTACTGTAAATAAATAAGTGCAGAATGAAATAAAATTTGATTACACATACTGACGACTATCCATATTAGGTTTTTTTGTTATAACCCATTACAGGATCATGACAAGTAAAAACGAGAGAGATGCATATAATGCTGTCATGAATCTGTAGCTCTCGAAGTCTACTAGCATCAAAATGACATTTTAATGTACGTATTTTATTTTTTACCCTTTTTTCAGAACACAATATACCTTTAACGTAACACAATCATTTTTTTCCATAACACGTAAAAGCCCGCGTAATAATGCTCGTCATGAGAGTCTCCTTTCAGTTCTTAATGTTATACTTTGTTAAATCCCTCGCAACTGTCCCTTCTATAATCTGCTCTAACTATCTATTGTACTTAGCTCACTGCGGAGAAGATACTCGAGATGTGTGACTGCAAGAAAAGAGGAAAAAATAAAAAAACGAATAAAATAGCAAGAAAAATGAAAAGCTCCAGAAAAAAAGGACAATTCCCGGGGAAAAAATTGAAAATAATAATGAAAAGCTTTTTTTCAGCACCATGCTGTCACAGTATATAATGCATGAATTATACGTACGTCAACGTTGACGCCAGGAAGGGAAAAGACGTGGACGTCGGGTCGCTCGTTTGGCACGTAGCGATAAAACTCGTTGCCGTCCTTGTACCACTTGACCGAGTACAGGGGCTCCCCGTCCAAGTCGAACTCGCACTCCATCCGCACAGTTTGGTTTTGCACTACGTGCGTGGGTATCTTCAGGTTCGTCATCATCAGAGCCTCCACTGCATCTGTAAAAAGCAAAAATTAGTTTTTACTAGATTTTAAAGTATTTTTTATTAGTTGATGGTTTTTTTGTCAAATTACGAAAAATAGTATTGATTTTTCACTTTTCCCAAAGTGTGTGTATGTGGTTTGGTATTGCAAGATACGTGCCTTGGCATATTTCGTGGGACACGCTGGTGCATAAATGTTCAATAGTGTGTCTATAAATGTAAAGGCACGGCCGAGAAAGTTGAAGTACGTCGGAAAACTCATTATGTCTTTTTATTAAAATTTATTGATTCGGAGTAAACCGAGAAATAATGATATACCAAAGGAAATTTAAAAGAAGAGTTCCTTTTAAAATTCGCAGTTATACTTTGTATATAATAAGTCAAACAAGCTTTTCCATTATTGTTCTCAAAACATTGAGTACTGTACATTGACTTAAAAATTGAGGGAATCATGCATTGATTTTAATTTACTGTTTCCTAGGTTATTATCCTTTGTGGAGCTCAGCTAACTTATTATCTTTGATATTCCTTCTCCCTGTTGTCTCTCAAATGGCACAATACATACCATTCTTGGCTGATTAAAGAATAATTATTAACAATCCCTTTATCGTAACACCATTTTTTAAATAAAACCTGACTTTCAACTGAGAATTTACGAAAAATCACGCACACTGATGTCTGTAATTAATTTTCCATGTGAGAAGACTACCGTAAACTAATGACCATCCTTTTTTTTCGTTAAAATGAATATTTTTATAAGAAAAAAAAAGATGTGTCAAACGCAGCGTTGCGGTACTGTTGCTATTCAAAACCTAAAATACACATCCCACGTTTTCAACATTGAAGCCATCGTGTCAGTGGTGTCAAATGCTATTTCGGAGAAGAGAGACGAAAATTTTTTTGCTGACGAAAAAAAAAAATCATGAATTGTGGTACTCTAGTGCAACTTGCATTTGACACTTTCAAGCGTTGCGTTGGATGTGGGACGGAAAATTGAACGCAGAGAGAAGGCTTGCGCATTGTCAATATTTACTAAAGCACTTTGACTAAAATATAAAGAAGGCCACCGAAAAAGTGTGTAAACGCAGTTTTATTTACCAGGTGCACGGAGTATGTTGAAGAAATCAGAGAAAAAGTGTGGAATAGCGAATAGTTGCATAGATTGATTCAAGAGATAAAAACTACCAAATTTTTAAAAGCTTACCAGCATCACTCAATACATGCTTGGTGAGAACGGATCCTGATATGGTCGGACACGAGCGTCTATAATATGTGTCACACTATCATCACTGACAATGCAGTGATAGATAGCTGCGTACAGTTAGAGTAAAGACATACTGGAATAATGGATTGAAGAAAAAATTAATTCCTGTCTAGGAAAAACGAAACCCCCAAAGAGAAACTTAAAGCTCAGGACAATTATTTCACGAGCGTGCATGTATCGTATGTCGATGTAAAAATTCTTATTGGATAGTAAGAACAAAGAGAGGATTGGAAACTCCCTATAAAATCTACTTGCACAAAGCCTCTTTAACCTGAGAGTTTTCTTTACTTTTCTTTAGCTCTCGAGTGTGTGTCCACAATCCTATCATAATATTTGCAGCTAACAAAAAAAGAGGAAAAGTAACAGTGGATTTGTTTTTTCGAGGTGATTGATCGAAATCGAGTGTCAAGCCGATGAAGATAGTGCTTAGTGTGGAAAAGACATTATATGTTTCTATGAATAAATACAGTTCTGCATCGAACGGTGGATAATGTCGATACTAAGTATAGAGCCAGTGGCTTGAAAACTAGTTTGTTCCGGTACAAATAATGTATACATGCCATCAAATACAAAAGATACTGATAAGTTTCATTGTAGTTTATAAATCAGTTATTGTTAACTTCAAACGGTTCTGTTTGGAAATAGCATAACGCTGTGTGTTGGATTTTTGCTGAAACCTATATCACTATGTACTCTGTCAAGTATTAAATTTTTATAAAAATCGCGATGAAAAAAGATCAAATTTTGATTTGAGAAAAAATCAACTTTCGTATTTTTTAAATAGCTCACAATCACAAAATCAATGTACAAATTATTTGTTTCACCAAATTTTATAAAACTTAAAATTCTAACTGAGTCTTAAGGGTATCCTGTTTTAGATCGAGCACTTAAACAAATTATAAGTTCTTAACATTTATTGTATGAAATTCTTTTCAGGGAGTACATGAATTTCACAAAAAAAAAAAAAAAAAAAAAAAAAGAAGAAGCGAGTGTATTATGCGAGAAACATGTAGCACCAAACAGATGGAAGAATTTACAGCGACTTTGGGATACGTTAAACCCTATACATAAAAACACATGCAAGAAATAGTCGTATACGATAGGAAGAATATTGGATGAAGGTGAGCCTCTTGTTTTCGGTGGCTGTACATAAATATTGAGTGGAAGGAAGCTTAATCAGGACGATTTACAATAGGATCACATAAGGCTTGAAAACATACAAAGAAACAAAAGAAAAGGAAAGATACTTCATAACTCGATAAACGAGATAAATATTTTTTTCGATTAAAATATTAGCCATATCTGAAGAATCCACAATTTGGTAGTTGATATTCAATAGGGCGTAAATATATAATGCATTTAGTGATATTAATGAGATTACGAAAAGTTTAGAGCACCTGGGCTAAAGTTTGCGTATTAAGATTCCCACTGGGGAATATTATCACGCTCTTTTTCTCTCCTAAACGCGTCACAAGAACAGATTGTGGATTATATGCGAGTATGCAAATCGAATGAGTAAAGGTAAGTGTTTAAAACGAAAATTTGCAATTTAAAATCTTATCTGACCCTCATGGCTCGTCTTATACCCTTTTTACATCCACCCCTCTAAATATCATGATAAAGTCATCACCTCATTCATAAGCATTAAACTTCTCTAAAGTAGAGTGCCTACGTGTTATTTACTATGAAATTAGCTTACCAAATTTTTTAAAATTAAAAAAAGTGATTTGCAAATGCTTTATTAAACAAAGCAAAGATATTTATTGGTAAAAATTCATCCAAAAAAAAAAAAAAAATTGAAAAACACAAGGTGTGTGACAAAGAAAGACCCATATTAAATACAGTTACGAGCATATTAAACACTATCAATTTTCTACAGATCTTGTACGATCAAAGCTCTCCTATTTGTACGCAGAACCGCACATGCAAACCAACAGCTTATGCCCTGCAGCTTAGCAGAGGCAAGTACTCACCCGCACATATGAGAGTTCGAACATGCTTACACTTACAACTAGTTTTTGGCACGTGTTACGACTACCCTGCGTTGGTTCATATAGCCCCCTTCCCTCACAAGTAGGTGTAGGATAACGTGCGTGTACTCGTTCCCACGTAAGATCTCCTTTATAGGCTCTCCCAGCATAAGTAAATGTTTGCGTGCTATATTTATCGGTGTATACGCACACGCTGTCATCTAGCACATAAGTGAGCATGCGTGAGCGTATATTTAGGATTGCTTCGGAAAGGCTTGTGTGTATATGAGGGTTAACCTACCGATTTTTTAGGCTTTGAAAGGGAGAAGGCAGAAGTATGGTAAAATCAGAGAGGCATCAGATAACAAAATCTAAGACAAAGGAAAATGGTGGTAGACATGTGTAATGACGCGCCCAAATTATGTGTACTGCTGATAACGTTAGTATGCACTATTTATTGAGTCCGCCTTAAAAACGAAAGAAGTATCAGGTTGAGAGAATCATCAAAGAGTTATATTTTTTTCTCCTTTTTTTGTGAAACATGTACGTACGTCTGCCTGGCGCAATTGTTTTTTCAGGTTCTACACATGATAAAGAGTAGACCATGACAGCTACGTCCGTTGTCAAATATTATGAATGGGAACTAAAAACCTTTCATCCATTGGCTTTTACTGTGATTCCCAATTAACCGAGTACACGAGCTTATGCTCACAATGCTTAGCAATAATGTCATAAAAAGTAGTACAATTATACAGTACGTATACACAAGTATAAGACTGAAGGTCCCTTGTATTAAACGCACTAGTCAAGTCACGAGCCTTGCAAGTATTATTTATGAAAAAACACGAGTAAGAAACTTGACTTTACAGTAAAGAGTAAGCGCCTTATATAGCATGTTGTAATTTTTTGCCCTTCATAGGTATCACCATTTACCCGCAAGAGAAATCGATATCTGGGTTACTCGTGAGTTGCGTTACTCGAGAAATCCACGCCAGAACAGGTAACGGCAACGATTTTCATTGTCTGAATTTTCCCTCTACTCGCTTTCTTTTTACCTCTTGGGAAGTAAAAAAGATCCCACCCCTTTCGTCGACAGACTTGTTAGCAGCTACAGGATCAAACGAAATTTTCAAACTTCTCGATTCAGCGAGTTGAAAAGAGCTTTGAACAATTTTCTTTAATTTCGATTTGGATTAAATTATTTTTCTTCTCTTTTTTTCTCTCACACTTAACCCACAAACATAAAGTTAATGTCTATTACTTTTTTAAACAACAAAGTTTATTGAACTGAAAATGAATCTGGCTAAAAAAAAATTTTCTTATAATCATGGATAGTACGTATTTTTCACTCTGTCTTAACTTACTCTTTTCATCACAAACTGAAAGAAAACGACGCAACGTTCTGAGGAAAATGAAATATTGACGAAAGTATTTTGAAGACCATTTAACTATGACAAAAGTTTCCCTAAAAAAGTAGCCTTACCCAGTACATATTTTTTACAAAATAAGAGCAAATTAATAAATATCTTTCTAAAGCAGTTTCCATCATTGTACGCCTCAAAAATCCAACGGACGCTCACAGAGCAGAGAGAAATAAATTACAATGAATTTTAGGGAAAAACTCAATGACTTAAGTACCATAGATACATTTTCTCTGTACATCTACGAAATAAAGCACGTAAACGATGACTATAATTGAGCTTGATTGGCCATAATTACGATAGGCCATAAAACCGTATCTTCTCATTTCATATTTCATGGTAACGACGATGATGAAAACAACCCAGTACAACAATAAAGCCACATCAAGAAGAACAGGAGCTGCTCCAAGTTTTTCCTTAGCCCCGATTCTTTTAGATACAAACCTAAGAGCCACGTAGCACAAAGCACCAGTAGCGACAATAGCCATCTCCTTGTCGTGCCGCTCACGTTGATGGTGAATATCGTCCCAACTTCACTCCTCATCTCTTCTGTTTATGATTATTGTCTCGATTCCCTTGCGTCGTCCTCTTCAGCGTCTTTGTCTACTACGATAATGACAGCTGTCCAAAAATACTGGTTTCTGCTGACCCAATAATACGCACACATTTAGGAAGTTTTATTTTAGGGACACTACAGCCACTTGACACATCATCACATGATATACACCACGTTAGAGCACTACGTTTGATATACATTTTTCTGATGCCTCACATGTGCTCGTATGGATCTCAAAATGTGGGAAAAATTCACAATGAAAACGAAAATAATGAAAAAAAAAAAAAAAAAGAACATTAGCCAGTGTCACGTTGTGCACAACTTGAAAACTGGACTGGTTTATATCGCTAATCAATTTTAATTACAATGTTTTGTTGAGTAGCTTTCTGCAAATGTCACAGAGTACTATAATTTACAAGGCAACTTTCGTTCTATGGACTACACTGTAAATATGAGACACCAATTTTTTTGCACGTATTCACTGGTGCAACTAAAGAACGTAGCCAAATGCTAGTAGTAACAGTCAGCTTGTGGTCAGACATGCCGTACTCAATCGATCTTCGATCACTGCAGTCGCTCTCCTAGTCTATGTCTATTGCAATTGATGTACTTTCTTCTTCTTATTCTTACTATTAACGTTTTGTTAGTAATATTATTGTTATTAAAATTATCACTCACGTTTACCCACGTTTTTAGTGTCAAAGATTTTCACACGCATACTCACTGTGTGGCGCAAAGAAGTGAAAGTGGGTTACCTCCTCGAATGAAAGGCCGCCGGCGAAGACTGCGACAACAGCCCAAGCTTTAGACCTTGCAAGCCCCTGGATCGAGAGAGACCATGCAATTCTCTTTCCCCACTTCTTCTCTTTCCTCACATGTGGGAGGCAATGAGGGGAAGGGATGGCTTCTTGCGGTGCTGTTTCTACCATCCCTACCACCCGTCGCACGGTAGGGGCTCCGTGAGCCTGCGCCGAGGATCCGTGCCACCTATCCACCTATACCCAGTATTCCATTTCTGTGTGTATCTCCTCCCTTCTTCGTTGGCAGTGGTCACAGTTTGATCTCTGTTTGGATTTTGAATCTGTTCTGGTGCATGTGGTCACCTGCCAGCGTTGGTGCTGCTACTTCCAATGTGCTTTTTTTTAATCCACGTGAGTTTATCGACAAAAAAATGATATGCCATCAGCTCAGATGTGTAACGTGTGTACAATATTGTAATCTATCATAGATACAGAAATGTGAGCTATGACTGGAAGAGTATAGTTATTTGTTTGTTCAAAAATTACAAGAGACGAGGTATTCTGACTAATAAATTATGTATCAAAATTTTTTGGTGCATGTAAAGAAAAATCAAAGGCTTAAGTTGAGCAGTAAATCCGATATGCTTGCTTAAGCGCCCACGGAATATTAATTCAGTTAGAGGAGAGGGGAAAATAGGTTTCGGGTGTCCATGTCTTACGGCCACTTGTTACGCGATGAATATTTGAAACATACACTGGACCACTTTGGTATACGGGATCATGAATTAATGAAAATTCAATTAAGCAAACCCCAGCTGCAAATTTCGTTTTCCCAAAAAGCTAATCTGATTTTCCGCTCTGGAGGATTATTCAAATGCATTGATTTGATCGTCTCGTGCAGTATAATTTTTTTTTTTCTCGTCCTTTTTTGTTACGGCTGATTTATACCGCTACACAACCGATAATCTTATTAACAGATTATGATATCTTTTTAATAGCTTTTTTGGCTTTCACCCATGATAAATAATTAATATTTATATTCTACTAAGGATAAAAAATTTTAGTTTAAAGTGGTTCATGCTTTTTGCTGTCCCTGTATAAGGACAGATATGGAAATAAGAAAAAAATTTCTAGTAAACACAGATACCAACATTAGTCAAGCAGTTAAAACTTCGTGAAAATTCTTATTTGTTAAAACGTGCTTTTAATAAACATAGATTTAAGAACGCTTATTTGACTAAATATGTTGCCAAATAATAACGTAAAAAATAATTTATTAGATTACATTTACATCTCTTGCTAGAATGCACTATAGTGTAAGATCACACGCACCAAAATACACGTAAGAGAATCTTATTTATCTTGGAGGATCACGAAATTTTTGTCGATCCTTGTGTTCACTGGTACTGCATAATACTTTATGTCTATTTTAGAATGTGTTTTCAAATGTTATGAATAATTTGTTAAGTAACATACGCAATGAAATAAATAACAAAGCAAAAAAATTCATACAAAAAAAGAGCTTTGATCTTCCAAGCATTTCAGAATACTGGTTGATAATTCATTCTCATTGATTAATAACTTATTGTCTGCAATTTAAAGCTTGCAATAAGTGGTGTCATATGGCTTGAAAACTTTTGCTATCAACATTTGGTCTACTTACTATTTCAGCCTTACATTTCGTTTGCAGCGTATTCCGATTTGGTTTTACTCTGCTACAAGAAAAATTTTATTTGTGAACAAGATTATACCCAATCTCTTCTTGTACACCAGTTTTATATCAGAATTTCTGTGTTCCTATTCTAGTTAAATTTTTTCATCAAACATAACTTTCTGTATCAAATTTTGTCTATTCTACCTAATGCGTTTAGCAGTTACTCATTACCGCTAAAAATATAAACATTATTTGTTGTAATGTACTTGAGGTGGCTTCAATTTTCCAAATGGCTTGGTTCCTTTGCTGGTGATGATATTCCAAGCCAAGGGAGCCGTTAGAAAAAGTTTAAAGTTGGTTAACTACGCTGAAACGAGGAGAAGAAGGAGCGAACTTTTCATTCCTTTCATTTTTTAAACGTCTTGTTTTTTTTGTTGCACCTGCCTCTTTTTTTAACTTATATTTTCCTCGTATTTTTCACGCTCCATTTCTTTTTAGCCTCATCTTCCCACCCCCTTCACTTTTACCCTTTCACGATTCTCTTAGCCAGTAGGTTTTAAGGTTTTCCTCTATTTTTTACTATGCATTTTAGATTTTTTATCTATTTAATGGCATTTCTAGCGATTTTAAACATTTCCTTGTAATAGTCTACTCATTTCAAGACGAGTTTGTTACGCTGCTGATACTTTTTTTGCTAAATAATATAATGATATGTGTTAACATAGCCTGTATGTATTGCAACTGACAAGAAAATTAAAGTGGAACAAAAATGTCATGTCTCGCAAAAATGATCAAAGGAACCATGATTTACCTTACAAAGAAGGTTAGCTGAGCTTGTAATTAGTCTAAAAATTCTTTACTAATTTTTTTCACGTTTACAAATTAATAAATTCTTTTTTATTTTTTGTTGACTTCACTTTGAATTTTTCCTTTACAATTCTACACAAAAAAGTTTTTATTAGAAATTAGAAACAAAAATTATATGTATTTTCGTATATTAAAAAAAAATTGAGTCTCTTGTCAAGAGAAACTACTAATCAAACTGGGAAATAAACAATACAAACATAGTTCTGATCAATATTTTTTTATACTCATATATAAATTGTAATAACAGAATATTATAGTAATGTTTTCGAGCATGTTTTCAATCTTCTGCTACACCCATGCAGTAAAAGTAAAAACTATACCTATGCATTTAATAGATTCGTTACAATGTATATCTCTATAGAGTTGATTTCAATTTCTGACAAACCAAATGTTTGAACAATGATATCAAATATGAAAAAAAAAAAAAAAAAAAAAAAAAAATAATACATTGCAACACTATTTATTAATTTCATTAAGATAACTCTTAGAGATCGTCCTGTATAATCTTGTGCATACCTTCCACATTTTTCTTTGATTTCATTTCTACTTCAAAAAATAAAAAAATTTTGCTTGGTGAAGACTTTACTTTCTTCTGACCCATATCTCTCTCTAGTGACAATGTGGAAAAGCACACACACGCATACGTAAACACACGAAATAAAAATACAAGACTTGTTATCCCAAGTTTAGGAGTAGCCCAACTGAAGCACCTGCGGCCTTTTTCTTTTCCGCAGCTGTTTAGCTTGTACAACATTTGCAGTAGTAGCGCACGACTTATTCCTCAGCCTCCCCCCGCAGCTACCGTCCTCTAGCTTCCTTCCTCCCCGACATCTCCGATTCATCTCGCAAGAGCTTTCCTTTTGTTTCACACTTTTTTTCGATAGACATTCTTTTTTTTTTTGGACCCACAGCCATTCTGTTTTGCACACCTTCCGCCCTTTGCTCTCCACCGCACTACGTCTTCGTTTATGTCTTGGCGCAGGAGCCTCCTTTCTTCGCTCCCTTTCCTTTTGGTACAACGACTACGTTATACGAGGGAAAAGCTCGTGCCTCTTGCTCTTCTTATTTTTCTTCCTTATTTATACATCTGTATTTGTCCCCCACACCACTTTTCTCTTCCACGTCGATTTATATATACATCTTCCCGCTAGTTCCGACAACGATTTCGACGCCTTTGTTTCGCTCCTTTATACCACCATATTTCTCTACAGCCCTGTTTTTTCTTCGACCACCTCCAACTTTTAACATTTTCGGTAAAAGAAGCGCATTATTTCAGTGGCTATTTTTATTCACCCCCTTTCTTGAATGTACTCTGGAACACGAAAAAAGGTCAGGTAAGCAACTCTCCCGATCGCGTTGCAAGCTTAGGCGCTTGGTTCTCCCCTTCTGAGTTTGCAAAGCAAAGTGCCCAGCCCAGCCGAGCTGCCCAATGACAAATTTTTACGGTAACTAACCACAGATATATTTTAGATTCAGCTAAGCTTCAACGGCCGTGGTTAAATACAAATCTCCTACTTGTGCCCTCAGTAAGAAAAATAGAGTTTTTTTCTTTTGTGCACGTATGGTGGCCGTTTTTCGACTCAAGTGACACCGTTACTCAGGCCACAGCTGTCGGAGTACATGCAGAAAAGGCAACAGCCCACACTTCAATATAGCACAAGGATGAGACACTTGCCTTTGTTAACTTTTTAAAATTTATTTATTTATTTGTTTTTTTTTTTTTAAAGAAAACTGTAAACAGTGTATGATTGGATAAATATATACTTTTGCATACCCACTACTAGTTCTCATCCAATACGTGTTTTTGCGCTTCAAGACAAGGACAGAAGAAATACGTAGTACCAGATCCAAAGCAAAATTTCTTTAAATTTATCAGAGAGCTCTAATAGAATTCTGTAAAAGAGTTCTTAACTTTTTCTTTTTGAAAAAACTAGAAGCGATATCTGAAGTATACATCGAAGCTCGAAAGCCCACGAGAGTTGCACCTTTTTTCATATTTTTTCATGTTTTTACTTCAGCTACGTTGTCAGAGGTAAAATAAAAATAAAGGGTAGTAAAGGGAAAGATTATTATTTTTGAAAAAGTAAAACGTAAAAAAAGCTTTCATTTTCAAGAAATTGGTAGTATATCTATATTTGGAAGATAATCTACACTGAAGCCCACTCAGAGAGTCGACCACAAGATTCGAGAAAAAGCGAGGAATTCGATGATATCGAAAACTGATTCATGTAGTTACAAAGATCGGCCACACCACTAACTTTGTCTGACCAAAGCTAGGCTTGAACTACTTAATCTTCTGGACGAGTACTAGAAGACCAATTCAAGATTTATTAGAAAACTTGTAGATAAAAGAACTTTTAGAGCTTCAATCCTGAAGGTAAATAAATTTTACGGGACTCACTTTATTTCCAGGTAAAATTTTGCAGAGCAGAGGGACCTTACAGTTTTTACTAGAAAATTTTGTATCTAATTCCCGTCTCTATGGCTTAACTTGCAAGCCACACGTAAAATTGTAAGGTAAAACTATAAATTGTACAATCAAGTAAGTGTTTCATAATATTTCCGTTTCAAAACAATTCGTATTTTAAATATTAGATACTTATTCCAACAAAATTCTTAAGCTGGGAACAGAAAGAATAATTTACACAAAAAAACGTAAGGAATAGTTCCTGAAAGAAAATGAGACGACTTTCTTCACACTTCCAGTATTATTGATCGTTTCAAAAAGCTAGCATTCTCTTCATCACATGAAAAGTCAAAAAGCAACAAAAAATCAATCATCCAGAAAAATAAAAAGCCAATACTCGCTCAGAAAAGCATTGACAGCTTATCTGAAACACTAGCCACGAGCGCACGTGCGCGAGTTGGGGCCGAAGTTTTCGAATTATCGATGAGCATCCAACTGACGTTCGATCGTTCGTTTGCACGTACGTGTTCACGCTGAGCATAAAAAGCTCCTCCCTGAGAAAAATCGTCTTGAATCAAAATTCAGCTCTCACCTGCGCTATTTTTTTTCTCTCTCGTCGTTTGTCCTTAATCCTTCTCGAAGCAAAAAAAAAAAAAAGAAGAAATAGGATGTAATTTGCGATACAAGGAAACCCCTCTTATGAGAGTGACAAACAGTTACACAAATAATGAGAGATGGAAACAAGCTTTGAGATTGTGCTTTTCCCTCAATTTTCTTGTCCCCAAGGCTATGCTCAATTATACTCATTTAGGAACACAAGACGAAAATCCGAAATTCTGGAGAAACCGCAGCTTTTTCTCGAAAAGCCGAGCTCCACAGACCCAGATATCGACCTGCTTTTACGTCACGTATATTTTGCCATCCTCCCGCAGCTCTCGCATCTTTTATGTTCGTCACCGTCCCCATCTCAATTCTCATCTTTCTCGGGCTGACTCGAGGTGCCCTCCAGTGCTTATTTTCCTCTTCTTTTTTATGTGCACTTTTTTCTCCTGCACCTCCAGCCAACTTTTTTCTCCACCCCGTAGTTTTCTTCTTTTTTTCTCCACCGCTTTTCTGCCTCGATTGTTCCAAAAGTGCTCCAGAGCTTCCGGAGCGCTTGAATTTTACTATTGCTTATCATTTTCCCACTTGTTTTGTCTTTTTCGTGTTTTTTTTTTCTGAATGTGGGGATGGCCGTGTGCCTTTAATATACTTGCGTCACACATTGCAGATATTTTTGTGGCTACGGGACATGTAAATACACATACCTATTCTGCATCATATATGCATCAAATTTAAGCAGCTGGAGAAAATGTGTAAAAATCGCACACTTGGCCAATCGGTGCTGGGAAAGAGAATGAGATTTTCTTTACCCATCAATTCATTTCCTCGCAATCCTCTCGTGCATCCCGTGACTAGTTTTTTCCCATTTTCTTTTTGATGGCTCACGTACTGCATATACCATGTATGCATGCAGGTGCCCATGCGTTTTATGGACAGCACTGGAATGTCCATGAAGCAGCATATCGATAGGAGTAGTCAGACACCCCTTTTTCATATTTCTACATTAAAAATTCGCAGTTTATCTCTGGCCTTTTTTTACATTAGACTCCACTGTAAGCTGCATTTGTTCTTGGGATGTTCTGTGCCATTTACGCCAATTACGTACTTTGCTCCCTTTTCCATTGTGTGAATGCCTTTTTTGCTTCTCATCGCCAAGTTCCTCCCTCGTTTCATATAGGGGAAACGGTGAATAATAGCCGCTTGGCATGAAAGCTTACTTTCTCTGTACGTATACACGTATACCCCGATGCTCCTTTCAGGTATTTGGCGAATTTAAAGATACGCATTCATGAATTTAAAGTGTCGAAGAATTTTTCCATCGTAGTATAGCGCTTGTATTGAAGAGACTCATAAGGAAGTGCTATTTCTATTGGCTCCTTTTCGTCTTTAGGATATTAGATTGTTTTTTTTTCTTTGTTTAATGTATTATGCCCTGAAATTTCTTATGACTTATACAGTATTGCCAGTCTATAAACATTCTAAAATTTTCATCGTCACAACGTTTTATTGATACTTGGAAAATTTGAAACTTTATCGAGTATGATATCAGTTTTGAAACACGTGTCTGTCTCGAAATTTTACTACTTTATCAAATGACATTACGGAAGCGAATATAACCACCGTTAAAACAGTATTTGCCAATCACTTTTCTTTCTCTTTCATGAGTTCATAACTCGAGTAATTAAACGTACTTGTTTCACTTTTATTTCACTTCTGCTCACCTATTCTACTCGCATTTACATGTGACACATGTTATTCACAAGTAAATTTTTCTTATATTTCTGTACCGTATGCATGGTAATACTCGAATCAAGCCCTGACACTAATGACCCCTTTGGCATTATTTTCCAGTATCCTACTTCCATCATACCTGCTTTTGCGCCCGCGATACTGAATTGAAACTTCTACATACATGAACTTCATTAGCCTTCCTATTTTGCTCTCGTTTACCTTAGAAAAAAAGCTCTTTCAAGGTTTTACATGAAATCATCAGCACGTAAACACTTTGAGGTGACAATAAATTAACCTCCATTACTAAACCAAGTTAATTGTAATTTGGATACAGAATTAGCTTTTCTCGTGCCAGAAGGAAATCAATTTGATTTTATTTCCTCTAAGTGATTGATGTTCATTTTGAGTTTTTCAGAGTAAGGAAAGGGTCCAAAAAAACAAACATGGGCTATAGCATAACATTACGTTTCACTTTGCTTGAATTGCCGATTTATTAAACTATCGACTTTTCTGTCACTACCAGCTTGTAAACATGTAAAAATGTGATAAAAAAAAAGTTTTGATTTCTTTTGTCCTATACTTGTCTTGTGAATAAATAAGAGATTAACGTTATTCATTACAGCATCAAGTTTCTTATTTGTGGAAAAACTTTCTTAAACACAATTTATTTAATAGCACCTATTCTTAAAATTTATGCAATTGATTTTGAAAATTCTTTTTCTCAAATGTCATACTATTGTCATAGCTCCAATATCAGGGATTCCCCCGATTCTTTATGTATTTCGTAAATATCACGGAGAAAAAGCAAGTGGCAGCAGCATCACAGTACAAATATCCACCAATCCAGAGGCTTTTTTTGAAATTCGAATGTGATCGAATACGGTTTGGCTTTCGGATCTTGGAAAAACCCTGGAGTGAAATTTTTTTTTTTTACGCGTGGCATTTTATTTTATATCCCCTCGGCGTACCAACTCTTTTCTCGAACGTTTTATTTTATAACCTTTTCCTCTTCGAAGGAAATATTTCACAAAGCTGTGGGTATTTCGGTCAAAGTGGGCGAGAATATAGAGATGACGAGTTTCTTTGAAAAGGAAATTTGGCTCGACGAAACTCGTCCAGTTTCACAAAAAGATATTTCGTCTCTGTAGTTAATTGTTTCGATGGACTCAAAGAATTCAATTAACTTTTGTGCTGTGAAAGAAATAAAAAGGATTCTACACTGGGAAGGGAAGAAAGGCAACTGAGCTCCTCTAACTTGATAATAAAATCGTCCATGCACATACATTCTAAAATATTATCAAATGCATTATCTTCATAGGTTACCGTCACACACTTACACTATATATCACTTATTCAAATGATCCAAATTTCTGCATCCACATATAATGACATAGAATAGTGAAATGAAAGAGAGGCTTTTTATTGTATTTCATCTAACGAAGCTAGCTGTCTTCTGATATGGATCTGTGTTTTCGATGCAAGCTCTTATATCCCAAGACACCATCTGTTCCTCCAAGCAATTTATTTCCCTTTCAAATTGAACAGGCATGAGATTTTTGAGAATCACTATGTGATTTGGGTGGTGAGAGCTTGCGTTGACAGTCGTTTTAACATGTAATCTCATGAAATGTCTGTAATCTCCCACTGTGAGCACTGCTCCACCTGATGTTGTTCCATCTTCTTTTACATGTCCATTATATCAAAATCACGGCAGTATCTGACAGATGTGAGGTGAATAAAATGTTGAAATAGTCCTTTTTTTAGTATTGACTGTCTCAGATCTTTCTGTGTAATAATTCTTTCTTAGTATAGGTACATTGCGCACAAGTCGCTTGAAAAAGCTTTTGCCCGGCTACATTTGTCTTTGTGTTACGTAGGAGGGCAAATCCGTGCCGTAGAAGGGGCAGAGGACTACTTTCGTTGTCGCGTGGGCTGCTTAAGCTTCTCTCCTTTATATGCGCCTCGTGTTTTATAAGCTGTTTCTGCTGTTTCCTTGTACTGCTGTGCAAATAAACATACGCAAACGTGTATTTTTTGCGCATGTTTATGAGTGTGTGTTCACGTGCTAGAGTGGCCGGGAGGAGCTTTGCTAGGAATTTACTTTGTTTGCTAATGCGTTTTACTCTACTCTTAACGCTCGTTTTCTCTGATTCTCCTCTTACTACTGCCCTTTCTAACATACCTCACGGCCACACTGCAGATTTAAAAGGGAACACGCACTGGGTGTTTGTTAAGTACTTAAGTGACTTTGGTGACCTAATAGCCATGCACAATTATTGTTCTTTTTATTGTCATTTTTTTTTTTTTTTTTTTTTTCACCAAGTGCTGACCACCAGATTTTCATGAAATACAAACACAAAATGTTTTTTAATTAAGTTATGCACGTACATGTTAGTGAGAGTGTGGTGATCCAAACTTGCGGAGGTATACTAATCTGTGATAATGCGACAATGCTTTTATCAGCTTTTATATAACATTACAGAGGAATATTACATCTCATTGTTGTTTATCCCATTTATATGTAAATACGTAAATGAATTGTATAATGCATTCATTCAAAGGGTAGTTTTAAATTTCCTCCTCTATTTTTCTATTTTTCATTTCACGCAAAAACTTTTTTTTGTTTTGTTTCATTTTTTCATACCAACACTTTTTTTGGTATAACTTCTCTTTAAAATATATTTCTTTCTTTACTTTTGACTTTTTAATAATCAACCAGAGCCCATAGAATTATTTCGACTCAACTTGGAGAGCTCGTTCAATTTTGCTCTCGTTTTATTAGCTTTCTTTGTGCAAGCAGCGGGGTTTTTCTTGTTCTGCTGCGAAGCGTTTTGAAGCTGCAGTTTTTTGCTTGCTTCTTTGTTTTACCCTTTCACTACACTCTGACACGGTTCTTTTCACTACAAAACTTTTTCTCTCTTTTCCTCTTCGTTAATGCTCTTAAGAATTTTTAGTTGCTCTAGAAATTTCGGATTATGTAAACTATAAGTGCTTAAATGTGTATTGAGAAAAACTTCCTTAAATATTACTGCATCGCTACAAATATAGATTACAAGCAGTCTCAATCGCGAGAAAAAACTTAATTTTTAACTTTATTACTAGTCTCGCGAGCTATAGGTGCAAAGCTGTGTATTGAGACGAATTTTCTAAACAGTTGCCGTGAAAACATAGGTATAAGGTTATTAGAAAGATGAAAATTGTTGCCCTAGATAACTGATGGTACATTTTAAGTTAGTTGTATCAAACTGACTTCTGTAGTTTTTTATAAATGACCCACCTTTGACTGGTCCATGCCGAATGACGTATTCTGCAGAAGCAAAGCTCAGAAGAGCAGCAGAAAATCGAAGAGACCGACCGAACGTTGGGGGAAAATTTAAAAGTGGGTTTGCTTTACGACAAAATTGTCGGTAGGCACGCAGAGAAGAATGACGGGCGGAAACTTCGTGAGCAAAGAAATTTCTCAAGTGGTTCTCTCTTCATGTGAATGATGTCTTTTTTTTTTTTTTTTTTTTTTTAGGTCCAACTTTCAATCTATGAAGTGTTTGAGTAATTCGTTGGTTTTATTTGACTTTGAAAATGTTTATACATATAGTGGGTTCATCATTATGGACCAAAAAGCTGTTAAACATGGATATAATCACTTACACTGGTGACATAAGCAGTGTTATGCGTGGATACGATCTATGCTGTATTTTTCTGTAACGATGATGGCTCAGTTTTTTTTTAAATCCCCAAAAAATTTTATGTTAAAAAATCCTTGAACTTAACTTTCTGTTCACGCATGACAAAATTTACCAAGCAATTTATCAACTTGTCAAAAGGAAAGCAAGACAGTAAAAATTTGTTTATATCTTTTCTACAAAAAGAGCGTATCACTTTTGGCCTGTACTAAGAAATCAAGACCCATCCAGGGAGAAAGGGTATATAAGCGAAACATTGCACACATATCTTTTATTCAGTTTCACCAAACAAATCATTGTAATAATCGAAAAAACAAGAATGCAATAAAAAAAAAAAGAGTAGGCGATTGCAAGCAGTATTTTTTCGTACAATACCGATTCTGTTGGAAAGTTTTCTGTTAAGATTTCCGCAGTTAAGTATAAAAAAATCATAAGTTAGCACCACCTGTTTGTTTAACGTGGCAGTTTGTTTATGCGAATAATCTGCATTTCAGATTTGACTTGTAGATGAACGCTTTTCTGTTTATCACCTAAGGCTGTTGTTAATTTCATAAGGGTGGCTTATTTACACGAGTGAAATTAATTTAACAGTCTCTCCTGTATGCTAATAATCACGTTTTCTGTTACCACAAGAAACAATTATGCCAACGATTTTATTGTTGTCTTCTGAAAAAAAGACTGTAACTTTCAATTTTCAAGTTTTAATTTTTATAAAAACAAGTATAAAAAGCTTCGAGAGCGTTGAATGGGCAGAATGAAAGAAACTAATGTCAAGTGCTACAGAGCAAAAAATGAATGGTGAGCTAAACAGAGGAGGGAGGATTGCCCACTCGTGATACTCGTTTTCTCGAGCAAATTTCGCTGTTGATTAAACGGTGTCGAATCAGCGTTAAGATCTAGGAAATTAACATTTTTTTTTTTTTTTTTTTTTCCTTGCAAACAAATCTATCTCGAGACGAGGAAGATGAATAAAAAGTATAAGAGAATAAAAAAAAAGAGCCATTCTCCGTAGCGCGTTTCGAGGAACTTGGCAGCTCGATGATGAAGAGCATTATAGCTGTGACGGTTGTGAATACCTCGAGTTGAATAATTAGCTCGCCAAGAGTTGGGAGGAAGGAGGGCGTGAAAGACCAGCTACTC
The DNA here is from genome assembly GCF_036245765.1 of Copidosoma floridanum. Classification (NCBI taxonomy): domain Eukaryota; kingdom Metazoa; phylum Arthropoda; class Insecta; order Hymenoptera; family Encyrtidae; genus Copidosoma; species Copidosoma floridanum. The sequence goes on from NW_028321891.1 coordinate 8,733,078, forward strand.
CCTCTATTTCCAAAGGCAAAGTAGACGTTTGTATGGTACAGAAGAATCAGTAAAAGAGCTTGCGTAAAGTCCTCTTCAGCCACGACGTGGATGTAAAAATCCTTTCTGCGAATACAAATTGCAATTAAGCGAGCGATAAAGACGAAATATGGATGGATGGTAGCAGAAGTGAGGTGATGGACGAAGCCGGGGTAAAAAAAAGTTTACGTTAGCCATGTGGTGATGTGTCAGGTACATAATGGTAGAAGGAAGCTCGATACAACCATGAGTTCCAAGCTTCTCGATGCAGAATATTCTCTGTCCTGGTCTGATTGATCCATCAGTGGACTCCCCAATTGTCCTAACTGGATGCTGGAAGTGAGCTTCTAATTTCTGGCATGAAAAGGTACATTTAGACAAGAGATTAGGCTCAAAAGGAGATGGTTTAGACAGGGTAGGTTAATATAGAAATGAAGAGGGGATAATAAACAGAGTCTAAATGTAGGTGGGTGCGTGTATGTATGTGGACTCAAAGGATATATAAAACTATAATGAGCTATAAGTATAAGTGGCTCTTGGTTACTCAATTACTTTTCGAGTTGTAAGAGCTGAAGTACATAGAAATACTGATAACTGACTCCATAGTGTGACTATGTCTACCGCATAGTGAAAGGTTGAGCTTGATAAAGATGAGTTGCGGTAAAAGTATGGTTATGATCTAAATTTGGTAGGGTTGAGATTAAATTTTTGTTAGGCAATCACTGAGTCAACGTGCAAAGATACCGAATTAATTAGTTACCGTTTGTGCTGCCAAAATAAACGAGCGAAATGACAAAACCAAGGCAGCGAAAATAATAATTATAATTGAAGCTAAAGCAGCACAAAAGCGTCGAAATGCGATAATTAAGCGTCTTAAAGTGTGGCGTAGGCGTCCCAACTAGCACTGTGCCGCACCTCCAGTGTCAGCAGGTATACATATTTATATTCACACACCCACACACACACACACCGTAGCTTTATGAAGTGATGAAAAGCTTACGGGCGCATTCTTCTCCTCCTTTGAAAGAAGCAGCTGGTAGGTATCACCGCCGCTGAATGCACAACTGGGAAAAGGGGGAGCCGAAATCAAAGGCTCGCTTGCATAAACAGAGGGACCGGAAAACAAAGCGCAGCAGAGATGAAATATAGCACATGAGGGATCCTCCTCCTCCTCTTCCTCCAGCAGATCTTTTGGTAAAGGAAAAGGAGAGTCCCTCCATTCCTCCTCACCCACTTTCCTATCCTTCTCATTCTCTCGTACTTCATCTTAAAGCGATGTGCTTATATTCATTTCGTGCCAGTGGCAGCCAGCCACTGCTGGGCGTATGAAGATGTATATATATATGGATGAGTAAGTTCAGGCTTTGGTGCTTCTATATTCAAGTTTTGAGACCGAATTTGTTTAGAAACTTGTTTGAAAGTGACTTCAGGCTGCCCCACCCCCTTCCATTGCCAATACCTGATTGCTTCGGTACTCCTCCTGAGAAGTTCATACATGGGGGGTATCGTCACAAGCTCAATAGTCTAACTAAAGTATGTAGGTGTATATAAACAGTTATTGGTAGGTGTAAGCGGGACTGTACATGTACACACTTGCTATGAGTTTGGTCCACATGTTGTATGAAGGAACTGCTGCTGATGCTGATTTTCAGAAGAAGCCACTTCCAGGAGAACATCATTAATATATGACTCGCTACCTTCACGCTACTTTAAGCGCTGGTATAATGCCTCGTTGTGTGAAATCTTACTTGCTTATTATGTACTGAAATGCAATCGAGTGTTGCGATCAGATTTACCTTTTATCCCTCACCTATTTTTTTTAGCGTACAGTTGTAAGTATTTGGTCCATTCGTGTTTTTTATTTTTTTTAATTCTTTGTATTTTTTACATTTTCTTCGAGAGTGTCTTCTTAGCTGCTTAATCATGAATTAGAGATGAGGAATAACACAGAGTTAGTTATCTTGATCATTTGTTATCAGAGATACTTATAGCAAACTCATACTGTTTACTGATCGAATATGTTTCAATTTCAAAACCAATACCATTGTTATCTATTTTACAAACTTTTTCATCACTAGCAGCTAATCTTTCAGAAGTCACACTGGTATTTCTGGAAATTAAATTTTTTTTTAGGATAAAATATTAACTTTTGTGCCATCAAACTTTTTATCAGATAAAAAGCAAGAAATGTTTAGCACTTCATAGAGAAATAATCATAAGTAAATAATTAGACTCATAAATGGAATTGTAAATTTCGTAAGTAGATAAATTTTAATTCCAATATCCATCATAAACCACACACGTACACCGGCCGGGAAGAGGAGACCTCCTAACTTCCAAGCACGTTGCACCACTCACAACACTATACGTCATACTACTAAATAACGAATCGCTTAATCAATCAAATTCCTCTTTGTTCTACCGCAAAACAACTACCAACCAGCTACCAATCTAGTATCTCCATTCTTCTCTTCTCTCTCTTTGCCTTCAGCTTTTCACAGCTATGTCTTCTCTGAACGAGTATTCTCTATGGATTGCATTTCTCTTTTTCTCATCCGGCTCTTCCTCTTTCTGTCTCACTTTTTTGTTTAACTCTTATACTTACCCACACTTATACTCAATGTGAGAGCTTTCGAGAGTGCAACTCGTTGCAAGAGGAAAAACCCAGTGCTGAGTTTTCTCGACTGTATCTACTACTGTCAGTTTTTAAAATTTTTGCTTTGGAGCTAAACTTCTACGCCTGTGTGTGTGGATGTGTTGGAGTATACGTGATTGTGGAAAATGAGAAGATTCCAACCTTCTAGTAGTTTTTAGTGAATTATGTCAATAAGAAATTGATGTAGGTCGGACTGGATTGAGAAAAGGTTTGAAGGAGATTGCACGGGAAAATCTTGGAGTGCGTGATGGTCCTTAGCCAGAAAATTTATTTTCAAACGAGATTGGCGAAGGAAAAAGTGAGTCAAGTACTGAAAAAGATGAAATTCCGAGATTGTGCTACTCATATATTATGCTGTTTTTCTTCTTACAGGGTGGAAATAGAACTCTCGAAAATTAGAAAAGACAAAGAAAAAAAAGAATTTCACAACTGTGATCTAAAAATAAGTTAAATAATGATCTTAGAAACAGTTTTTTACTTTTATTTTTATGTTTAAATTGCATTCTGGTCTCATGTAAATAAACGAAACATACGTGACACGTGTTTAACAGCTATGGGGTAAATATTTGATAATGGATCTTAATTTTAACGATGTAATGACAGGTTTGTAAGTTAAATACTTAAAATTCATTACAATTTTTTCGTAACTATTGTATTTCCTAAAATATTTTTTCCACATAAAATATCACTAATAAAAAAATATACGAATAACATGTAAAACAAGTAGTTTCAAATTTTAACTTTGTGATCCACGTTTTCAGTTTTTTATAAAAGTTGTAGTGGATCATTTTTTTTTTTTTTTTTTTTTTTTTTTGTTAATTCGTAACATAGACACATCGGTATTTTAGTAAATTTTTAAGAACCAAAGTAATATTGTCACATGATAAAAATAATGACCCATGTAAATCTTTGATGCGGAAATCGATTACTTTCGTTTGTACACATGATACTATCTGTGTACCGAGCCATGAATTTCAATACCTATTCAGCTATACACAAGATTTCGATTAAACATTGACCAACGTGCGTTTCCATTTCCGGCTTGTATATACAGTACGAGCGACATGCTGGACGATATTTCTCCGAATCGAAGCAAAAACAGGTGAGCCTAAAATAGAAAACTCATGTGTATTTTATTATATCGAGCGAGAACGACACGCGTTGATTCCATCGCTTATGGTTGTGAGGAAGGTTGGGAATTCACACGCTTCATCATGATAGAAAGACACGTGGTGAGTCATTCGTCATGGCACGTAGATCAGATCTGAGAACTATACTCGAAAAGAACTTTTTCTATGAAGAAATACATTCGCCCATTCTTTTAATTTTGGGGAAAGTGTTGTTACATTTTTAGTTTTAGGGTGCAATCAAGCTTTCGATGTTACCAAAAGCTTAGGAAAAACGCAATATATTTCAGAAAGCTCTGGATTACTGAAGTTAGGTGTCGATAAGATTGAAAAGTGAGATCTTCTAAAAAAAAAAAGTTTTCCAACAAAAGTGCTTTCAAGAAAGAGTGATAACTACATGACAAAGAGCCAGTTATCAGATCTAAGACCCAAGGTATAAAACACTCGAACGAGCATCTCAGGGATCTGTACAAAATACGCCCAGCATAACTTGAACGAGGGCAAGCACGTCGTAAGATACCTACAACCACACATTACGCATGAGTATACATGTATACATGTGCATGCGATAAGGAACCGAAAACAGAGCAAGGGTATAGTGTGAGAAACTAAAGAGGGGAGTTCCTCGTGATGTGATGAATTGCTTTTCACTCAAGTCAGCGTTGCCGCTTCTGACCGCTCCCTATGGGCTGCTATAGTGGGACTTTTTAACTGACTACTTTCACGCAGTCCCTTTCACAACTTTCAGAGTTGACTCGCACTTTCTCTCTACCTATTTCCACTTTTCATCGACTCTCCGTTTTTTTTTCTTCCGATTTCTTTCAGCATTACTCTCGTACTATTTTTTACTCCTTCACTACCTCACTCACGACTACCAGTGCCTTTTTTGCCTACTGTAAATACATAGAGATACTACAGGGGCTTATCTCGATATGACTTCTTACTTCTTCTTACTCTCTTTTTTTTTACTCCACTCACCTGCAGAATGGTATATTCTCCGATTTCTCTTCTCCATTATTTCCAATAATAACTGTATCTTTACTTTACACTCGAGTATTTTTTAGTAGAAAATCAGAAGGAGGTACATAAGTATTATGACTATAAGCGAATTGGTAGTAATGTAATAAAATTCACTAGACATAAAAATAGTTATTTTTTTCAACCGTGCCTTTGATTGTTTTCTACGACAGTAATTATAGATAATTTATTAGTACGGACTTACAAAGTTACATTAGTTACAAACTAAGCATTTATATCTATTGAGCCCGTATCGTCTGACTAAATTTTGGCTTTTCTACTTAAAAAATATTAACAATAATCGTAAACAATGTATGATGCCTGAAAGTTTTACTTCTTTTAAATTGATTAGAAATTTATACCCGAAAAACATTCAATTGCATCAGTTATTGGCTCGGAATTTACTATCTATTGAGCAAATACTGTCTGATCAAATGTAGGCTCGTTCTACTTAAAGAAAAATTTACGGAATAACTAGGCATTTTTATGATGGTTTAAAAATATTACTAGAAAAAAACCTGCACGTAGAATATAACTAACTATTATCGGTATTGTTTTTTAAAGAAGTAAAAATAATGTCATCAATGCCTCATATGGCTTTTAATTTTAAGTGTCCATAATACCTATAAGACTTTTACAAATCAAAAAAATGTCAAGACTTCAAGAATGTTTTAGTGAACAAGTATTATTTAATATGTAACAAGCCAATACTGATCTTAAATGACTTTATAAAATAATCAGTGCTGTCTGACCAAATACTAACTGATTCTACTTAAAGTGAAAAAGCTTGATTTTTACTATGATCATGATAATTATTTTAAAAATCAATTTCACACAATTTCTCATAGTGGAACTTAAAATTCCAAAAAAATGTTAGATATATAAAATTTATAAGCCTATTTGAACTTTGTAATAGTTTACAATCGATTTCACGTTAGCATTAGGTATGACCTACAGTCAAGTATTCAAATAAAAATTCCAATATTTACAACATTCACGATTTCATGTCAAGCAAATGCACGGGCACATCACACAAGCGTTATAACGTTTACCATTAAGTACTTGATTACCACAGCACACTTAACAGTACAGTTGAAAGTGCTCAGCTGGTACTTGAAAATGAGAACCATTGACGCTCAAGTTTTCAATGCAAGAAAGCGCATCTCTTGCAAATAAGGGTACTTTTTACAAATTATATCAAAGAACTGAGTTACAGTTGTTTCAAGAATTCTAAGGGGACAGGGAAAGCATCTGTTACTCGTAAGGTAGTCAAGTAGAAAACGTGACAACAAGATATGGATTATTAAGCAGTTTAGTGGGTAATTCTATTATAATAAATTTTTTTGGTTATTTACATAATATTGGTTATTTAAAACCATACTTATATGAAAAGGTTAATTTTAAACCTATTATTTAAATAGTTTAAGGCTTGGTTTTCCATCACACATTAGTATAAACACACCTTAGAGTAATCAGATAAAGAAACGAACAAAATAAATTTTGATTGAAAATCAACAGAGTGGAAGTCAGTCTCAACTTTACTCAATTAGACAACTCAAGGAGCAGGAAGTAAGCCAATATGATATACATTCACAGCGACGACGAGCGGGCTATTAGTATACCCACTAGAATGGACTCAGGCTGGACATAAACTAGGGATTTGGCTGGAGGGCACTTGGCTGTCTTGCCCGGAAGTGTGCGGCTTTTGCTACACTGTTGCAGTGTACTATTACCTTGGTCCTTGAGAGAAGGAAAAGCAAGCTAACTTGGCTCTTCACTTAATCCACGTAATTTCAGGGGTGGCTGCAGTCCACGCTCTTCACAGACAGACTATGTCTAGGTATAGGGAGAAGAAGAGGTCTTACCCCTTCTTCTACAACCTTTCCACACGACAGTGGTGGTGCAATTTTTTTTTAAATTAATATGAGCTTTGTACGTATTCCAGAATGAAATCATCACGCATCTGTTTCTAAGAACTGATTACTTTTCTTTTTGACAGTAGCTGACAGCATCTAGAGGAGGAATAGTATCGTGGTGAATGAATATAATGAGCCAAACATTAGGTTCATGAAAAGTATCTTCTTGCCAAAGAATACGAAGTAAAGGCAAATGTCTTTCCATTACCTCACTTTGGTCATAGCTTGTCAAAATAAAGTTTTATGTATACGATTATGAAAAGTAACAAGAGACATTTTAGTACTTTTTTAATAAGGTTGGCTCAAGCTTCATCATATTTTATTTTACTACTTACAACTACTTACTACTTTATCATTAAAAATAGTAGTAGGTTAATATATTTTAAAAAAGACTATGTATTTAATCATCAAATAGTTTTAATTTTTTCCCATGGTAAAAAAAAAAAAAAAAAACCGCAAAATTCATGAACTCTGGCACAGTAATTGTAAAATTTTCTTCTATGTTGAGTATAAATCAATAAAAATTTACTATACAAAAATGGATAATTTATATATCGCCATCAATCCGTACTCACCATGTATGCATTATCTCTCATTTCTGCGGTGTTTGATATGGGGCGAAAATCAGAGATTGTTAACGAACTGGATAATTTGAATATATATATATATGTATTAAATAATTATTTCATTACAAAATATTCGCTATAATAAGAGCAGAGTTGCACATAGGGTTAAATGCTACACGTAATGTCCTTTTGTCCATATATTTATCTGTCTTTTATCAACACTAATTTTAAACAAACTTATCTGCCATGAGTGGTGTTGGTAATTCTTGGTCTCTTTCACGTCCCTAAGTTTATTTCTTCGGGTCCCTGCTGGTTTCGATGGTGAGTGTACACCCGACGTCCACTGGTACTCCAAACGGTTCAGACCTCGGTCGGGCGTCCCCGACCGGGCACTTTCTTTCAGGCCTCTCGTCCTCCGGGTAGTCTCACCGTCGACGGGCCTATTTGAATCCGTACCGTTATTCCGTACCGTATACTTATTTATTTTTGCATTTGGTCTACTTTAGCGATCGACCATCGTTCGATTTTCACCTTGCGCGGCCCGAAAGGGAAAAGAGAGCGAGGACCTTCTCCTGCCCCCCTTTATACCTTCGGCTGAGCGCTACTATTTAATACGGCAACACTCGAAACTTCGCAATCAATTTATTCCAACTGCCCACTATCCTTTATTGCGGGATAGTCAGGGATAGCGTGATTAACACATCTTACGTTACATAATCTTTATCGTCCTCGTGAACAAAAAGTGCTACTGCTACTATACTGGATCCTTAAAAGCATTCTTAATTGCATATTAAACGTTGTTAAAATTAGATTTCAGAGGAGAGGGAAAGAGAGAAAAGAAAAAGTGTGAGTGTAAGGATAGGGCGTTTCCCTAGTAAAAATTCTGCACAGCCTACAATCCTCCGATAAAAAGCTTTTCTCAGCTTAACTTTAGGAAATAGGAGTTTCTGATACTGAACAGGTCCTTACAACCCTCCTGGAGGCTCATTAAAAAGTGCTGCACGTACGTTCATTCACTTGACTGCCACGAGGAGCACATACATCCGCAGTGCACTATAGAGTCAATAACCAATTTTCACCCTAACGTGTCCCAAGCCTTTGTATTGTGGTTTTTTGGAAGAGAATATAAAAAAAAGCCAATGATTCATTGATAACGTATTTCATGTTGATTTCATTATTTTGCAAAAATCATAACTAGAATCCTCAGCAGACTTAAAATTTTTTTTTTTGAGGACCCACTGACGGTACAGCAGCAGGATTTAAAGTTTTAGCTTTTTAAAAATGTTTATCTATTGTAAAGTAATCTTTTAATTGAAGTAAATATTTTCTTTTAGTGTATAGAGGAGGAAACAATACCATGTCGATTGTGTCTTCCTTATACTACGCTCTAACTAAATGCTAAATTCAAACGTTGTCGATTTCTTTAGTCTCATCTTAATGAGCTACAATAGATATTATAAAAATACAAGGAAATCAATTGAGAAATAAGTATCAAAATATTTATAAATTTTGCTAGAAGATTTCAAATATTTATATATGATAGAAAATCTAGATTTTCTATATAAAGCTGCACCTCCCATTTTATTAAAAAATTTGACCACAGTAAATAAGACTAAAATTATGTATCACCTTCATATAGGTAAGTTCTTTGACAAATCCATCGACCAACCAAGAACTCGGTGCTTAAGTTTCAACGTACACGTACAAAAAAAACTCATTGCTAGCTAATTTGTAAATAAGTCAGACATTCCAATACTGCATGAGTAAATTTTTGAGATGAATAACTACCCTGAGCTTCTAAATTAGTATTGTTTCTTGTTACATGTGTTGTACGTTTGTTAGACCCTTTTGAAATTCTTGCACCCTATTGTTACAAATATACACGTACGAAAACGTCGACCGTTTCTCTTTTTCGGAAATCAATTTGTCAAGGACAACACGAGCAGTGGGTAGTAACGTAGGTAGCAGCTCTCCTCCGCATGCACATCCATGTACGACGTAAATCACGATTACGCAGAATGACGGAGAAAGAGGGAGGAGGGCATATCCAATTACCCCGTCCGAAAAGACATTATATTTCAATTAAGCACTACCACTCCCGTTGCTGCAAGTACAAGCACCAACTACAATCCATGTGCTTCCTTTTCTCTTTCTGCTCTTACTTCTCCCTACTGGGAAAAGCCATCTAGCGTTGTTGCACAAGGAAGGTAGCCTTTAAAATTTCGGGAAACCCATAGCGTACAGCATTAGAAGCATTAATCGTAGTAAACCGTGGAGAGGGAGGGAAAGAGGCAGGGGATCAACAATTGTAGCAATGCACCACGCAAGTGACAAACGGCCGATGTACACCGAGCAGACTGAGAGCGAAGGGAAGCCAAAAGTTAGGTGCAACCACGCCGGTGGTGTCACGTCTTGACAAATTCGGTGAGGTTCTATTTTGCCTATCAAGCCTGATTCCTCCCTCCCACCCTTTTCTCCCGGTATATGCACGTAACACGTGTAAAGGGGTAGCAGCAGCTCACCTCGTCGTCATTCCGATATTGGAAGGGGAGGCTCCTCCTTTAACGTGACAGGGTGTCGTACACTATTTGGCTCAGGGTACGGAATAACGCACCCACGTCTCTTGCAACTGTCTCCTTCTGATGTATCTCATCTTCTCTCTCCACACGAGCACGTGCTTTGTCGTATCGGTACCGAGAATGCCGCCTACTGTGCGACGTTCCCTTCCTGTTGGAAGATGCATGCTGATAACGTTCACGTCCATGTACATTAAATGTTACGTTCTACACAATACGTTAGAGCGTTTTCGATGAAGGGTATGTAAGTTGGAGATAGTTCGTGGTATGCATACATGGATTTGTATGTCTTTACTCGTCATGAAAATAACAAGTGACAGCAAGTATGTTCAATATCAATCCAGATCTCGTGAGAGAGTGGAAATTTAGAAATGTTTACAAAACCGTGGAATGTGCTGGAGGGAAACAGAAGCATTGTTGGATATTATAAGTTGCGTAATAAATTATACTCGCTAGGATCACATATGTATTTTTATTACTAATGAAAAGCATTGAATTTGCAGTCTAAATCTCATCCAGTAATGAATTTTATTGGAAATCATGGAAAAATTTTCGAGTGTACAGTTTGAACGCTGATGTCAATATAGAAAATTGCATACGTGTACTCGTTGGATTGAAAGGGAAGGATGGATTTGCCGATTTTTTCATTATCATATCCGAATAAAGTGGTACTACTAGAAAACGTGATACGGCTCACAGTAATCACGCAGTATATTTATTCAGAATTTAAAGAAAAAAAATTAAAAATCAAACAAAACACGCATACGTTTTGGAAATCTAATCTGTCTTTTTCTTTTTAATCATTCGTTTATAATTTTATCTGATTTCAACTTTTTTTAGAAAACAAAATTCTCTCCTTTCAACTTTTATTCCATTTAACATTGATGTAATGAATATTTTTAATGAATAATTTTTGTCTGTACCAAAAAATTATGCACTACGTAAACAGCACCATTCGAAATTGTAACTTCATTACTTTTAAATCGTGAGAATATTGAGAGCTTATTTAACAATATCATCTTTATAATTCATGAAAAAGGTATTTTACTTTTGAAAAAGCAAGCTCATTATTTCTTTACAGTATAAATTCACTTCATAATGAAGGTTAAATTTAAGTTTTCATTCTAAATAGATTTTTTCGTATTTTTTATCAATCAAAGCTTTATCCTATTTCCCAACTGAAGCTTTGTTCTAACCAGAGTCTGCAACTCATGCGTGTCAATCACCACTCGTACGGGATTTCCTTTTTTCCATGCTTATTACGTAAATAAGTACTTTTGTGTCGGGTATCAATAAATTAGTTATCAGTCAGCTGTTCCTCTCTTTTACTCCTGTTATTGTTAGCGAGCTCGCGTGTTGATGTCGGCCCACTTGATTAGAAATACAACTGCCAAGGGGAGAGATGTCTGCTTACCCCTGTCACCCCACACAAGTCCTAGTCTATCCACCTATCTACAATCGACTACCCACTAGTCACTTCCTCTACTAGCAAAGGACTGGCGCTTAACGCAGTTCACAAACATACGTGTGTATACGTGTTGTCCTTATCTCACAATACTTACTCTGTTGTCAGAGTGTACGTGTATTTCTATAACCCATTGGTTGACGGAACAGTCCATTAGGAATAACCAATAAAACAGTATTGCAACTAGACACAGCACAAGGAAAAGGTTGAGTTTTTCGTTAAATAAGAGGGCTGGAAAAATAGAGGGGTAAAGTGCTGTGGTACTAGTGCTGAATTGAAATAGAATTTGGGAGAAAATATATTCCAGGGAGAAAGGAATTATTGTTAAGTAATCTTTGCAACGGGTTCAATAGTTAATAGGAAACCATAAGTTGTATTTATATCATAAGTTATACGAGCAAAATAAAAGTGTCGAAGGATCTTTCATTAACCCTACGTGCATGAATGCCTGACTAAACGCTGAGTTTTCTTCTTGACACTGAACCTAGTCGGATTCCGTGCATTTAAAGAGTTGAAATCAACTAAAGTTATCAAGTAATAAATAAATTCAAGTTTAAATAGTTCATTCCCTGTTTATTCATTGCTTTTCAAACTAATTTAATACAAATAACTTTAATATTTGTCCATGTTTTTCTCATAAGAAACTGGCCGGTATATACAATGCGGAAATAATCAGCTTTTACTAGTAAATTGTAGGAAAATTTCAAGTAAACCGCTACAAAGTGATAAAGTTATCAAAATTGGGTTAAAGTGATCATATACTTTAACAAATTATAAAATTTGTAACTTATTGCACACCTGCATACTACGAGGTAATTGTTTCAGAACGATATTTTACAGCATCATAGCATCGTGGATCTAAGACAAAACTTTTATAATGCTTGAAAAATAATTGCACTGTGATGAAATGCTATGATTAATAAAACTTTAAAGTTATTAACTCTTTCAAGTTTTTACCGGAGGAAAATCTATTCCACTAGTACTATAGTTTACAAAAATAACATAATGTGAATTTCCTGAGTAAATCGTCTTCTGGTGAGCTATCTCCAAACATGAGTAGACAAAAAGATTACCTTTTCGTAAATAACATATCTTTTTTATTTTTTTCTGGTTTTCGGTGGCATAGAATATTAAAAGTGGAAGGATTAATTAATAGACATTAAAAACTTCGCACTACCAAGAATCAATACTACTAGATCAAGCGGGTAGTGGGTGGAGTAAGGCGAGGAGTTGTGTTGCAGTTGCAAAGAGAAGAGGAGTTCATCATGTAGCGGATCTCGAAGTTTAATCATCCAAAATTTGAAGAGCTGCCTTGCTCGTAGAAAATTAAATGGAGTGAGAAGAAGTGGTAATCGTGAGTTTACTTTGACGTTCTACAACCACATTACCATCCCTAGCTCTTCCTGTAACTTTCGTCCTCAAAATTTTCATTTACGAAGTAACCAGTGAAGCACTGCATAGACTGACGATATTGCTTATTATTTTTAGGATATTGTTATTTATTATTTTACTTGCGCATTTTTTATGACTACTAATCTTAGAAGCTTCAACTATCACTTAAACAGCTTATAATTAACTCTTTAACTGCACGGTCACGCTTCAACAGTTTAGGGTGAAATTAATGTAATCCCTCCTAGATTGGGCACGTACATCGAGTGTTAGTAATTCAGCAACTTACGAGGAACTTTGAATGCAAGGAAAGGGAGTTGCACTAAACTTATGTAAATTTCATCAGTTATGGTAAACGACTACAAAGAAAAAAAGATGTAGGAAGACGAGAAGGTCAATAGGAAAGACTAAGCTTTATTTCGTTACTGACTCTTCACTTACATATTTTGGTTTGAGAAAAATGAAGCTAAACTTTTTTTTTCTTTCTAACTGAAACTTAGTTGTTTGGCAATATTGGATACATTGGTATTATTAGATACCTTTTCGAGTCTTTGTATTTGTTAAGATGAACCATTTATTCAAATTTTTTTTATTATTAATATACATACTTTTTCACAGTAAATGTCAACCAGTATATACTTTGTACGCTCGTACGTTACCTCTTTACCTCGTTTTTTCAGAAATGGATACCCTTTCCGATACACTTCTTGAATCACGGTCCGATACCAATTAACTATTCATCAAGTTTTGATGAAACACCGAAACGGGATTTACCGTGATCCCTACACTGTTGTGACGCCATTAGATTTTATCGAGTAAAGAGATGCTATTTTACGAGTAGACTATTTTTTATTTATTTGGCTCATGTTGCCAGCGATTGGAATTAAACTTTGCCAACGATAGACACGCACGTAAAATATAAAGCCACGCACACGGTGGCTTTAATCAAATATACTTCCCATAATTCATCCGCTCGGTTTCAAAGTACAATTTTGCCGATATATCAAGCTACCCTTGGGGTTTTGGGCGTAGCCGGCAGCAACTGCGGATCTGCTAGCACTTTGCGCACCCGAAAACTCGATGTACAAACTTTAGTGAGCGCTATCCCATGGTCTCTCCTTCTCTTTTTCATAAACAAACTCGGGGCTGCACACCAAAATTGTACACTTGCTCGCCTTCAACGTAACTGATCAGAGGCTAAATTTTTAATGGCAGCGTAGTTGCAGTGGTGAAATGATTGCACGAAGATTTCGTGGGGCTGCAGTCCAGGGGGGAGGCATCAAGCCGGTCGAGATGGTAGCTTCGAAGATTAAATTTTACGGATTAACCACTGCGCAATGCACAGGGAGTGGGCTGAGTAAGAATAAAAGAGGGGTTGGTTTGGAAAAGAAGACGAAAGAGTAAAAGAGAGAGAGAGAGAGAGAGACGAAATGGCATCCAAGGAGTCTGAACCAAATACTCAACTATTGTTCAATGTTCCCTGCAGAACGATGTGAGGAATTGTTGAGCTTTTACTTTTGTATCGCGCTATATTTTCTTGGAGCATCAAACAAGACACATTGGATTTCAACTAATGAAATAACGTGTACTTATTATCACTTCCAACACTCAATTCGAGGCTCTATTTTTTTTAGTTTCCAAATCACACCTACACGTGCAACACACACACCAACGACAGTCGAGCGCTCCATACCTCTTGAAAATCAATTGAATGGCCCTCACGCTCTGGCATCCAGTAATGGTAGTGTCACCGTCCGAAAATTCACTTCCCAATGCCATTAAAAACAATCTTTGGCCAGCATCTTTCCTCTCTCACTCGTGAAACGAACTATCAAACACACACACACACACACACACACGAAAGCGCCCAGTCGTCCAAATAGCGAAAAAAAGAGAAAGAAGGAGGTGCTTCTACCGCTGAGAGAATTTCCCAATTTTCACGCGGTTCCCAGAGGAATATCGAATTATCAAGTATTTCCTTCTTCCCTCTTTTTCTTCTACTACTTCGATCTCCCTCGCACTCGTACTCGCGCGTCCACAAAAGAGAGGGAGAGAGGAAGTAGGTGAGACTCTAAGTCCACAAGGGCGCTTCGGAGCGTAAATTTTGAATCACGGGGCTCTGGAGATGGTGGGCGAAGTAAGGTGGGTATGTAAAGGGTCGGAAACAGGATTTCAGAAGTGATTTAGGTCCCAGCCCAAGAAATTGTCTTCTACCTCTATACACGTGTCTGCTGCTTCTGCAGTACCTGCGCCACACCTCTCTCCTCTTCCCTCATGGCAACCTTATATATACTCTATCCACTGGAGCATATGAGGTTCGAGTGAATAGCCAAAACGCTCCAAGTGTCGGTGGTGAGCAAAACAGACGACACAGCAAACTCATTGTTTGTAGACTTTACTGCTTCGTGTGTTAAACTAGCAAACTGTTTTCAATCCCTCTAACTGTGCAATGAATGAGAAAAAAATCCTCCTAGAGTTTTTGGTTCCTTCATGATACCGCAAATCAAACCGAAATACTGAAAAATCCTTACATCCATTTTTATTTCATTTACGTACATTACAGCAGATACATTTTCATCAGTTGATAACATTACAAATTTGGAGATCAACATTAGGTTGGAGATTATTCTTTTTTTGTGGAAGCTCATACACCCACAAAATGATTCTTCCGTTCATTTTCCACTCCGATTTGACCTCCTGGGCACACAGATATCGTACGACCGTTCAGACACTATACGCTCGTACGTGTATTTCCACACGATTGTTCGCATTAGTGTGTGCATATACGAAAGTAGATGCAAGAGAAGTTCTTAACAGAATGCAGTACTTCAGAAGTAATTTGGTTAACCCAATGACGAGACCCTCGCGCGCAATTAACCGTTCCTGCTGCAAGATACTATTGAACCAGAAACAGCGCAACAGTAATAGAAGAGGAGAGATCCATGGGTAATGGGTATATACGCGTACCGGAGGGGCACAGAGATGCTGCTGTTGTGGTGGAGTCCTCTACACGAGCGCATGCGCCTGTTTTTTAACATCACGAGCGAAAATCGATGTCGGCCTACCCTGCACACACTGCAGTTTACTTCCTCGATTTTGCCGCGTTTTCCTCCGCGTGCAACCCTTTTCTTTTTCTTCCGCCAACTGCACCGGGCTCATGGGTTCTGTGCTGCAGACTCTCCTTACCATCTCTCTGGCTTTGTTTTTTCCACCTTTGTGGCTCTTCTTCTCCTCCTCCTCTCATTTACCACACACTCTAACAAGTTCACAAACTCCATTTCTCACTCGCGTACTTCTTTTTCCTTTAGCTTCGCAATGCCTACCTATTAAGCGAACAAAGCCTCACGTCCCCTCGCTATTTCTTCTTTGCACCGATTTTTGCCTGATCAAAGAATCTTTTTTTTTCTCTCTCTGCTCGATGGTTATACCTATATTATATGGTTCAGTCTTTTGCCACCAAAAAATAACAAAGATTACTGAGCTAGAACGATAATCTGGTCACATCTGGTCATCTGTGGGGACTTTTTACTTTTGGCAGCTTAATTTTTACCATTCCGGACAATAAAAATTATTTTTCAAACAGTAAAAAGACTCTACACGATGTAACAGCGCCAGATTACCGTTCCAAGGCAATGATTGATTTTTACAATTTTTTTTTCTCAGTGTACAAGTAAGTTTACGTACCCTCAAATAAACCACCTCGTGGCGTGCTCACTCATCACTTTTCTTCTCCTTATTTTTTCTCCTTCTCATAATAAGATTTCCATTATCTCAGAAGATTTTCCACGTCCTATTTTCCTTGAACAGGCTCACGATTTATCAAAAGTGCTGATCGTATATATCTTTTATCAAGTGTCTATTTTCCCCCCTCCCATTCTCTGCTTCCAATCGGATGATGGCTGGATATGGTCGTGCCCTTAAATTCTTTTCCTCTCCATGGGAAATGACAACTTCTAGATAAACGCAAAGTTTATACCAAGTGGAAGTTATTTTTTTATTTTATTTTTTTTTATTTTTTCTATTTCAATAAATTTTTATGAGTCCACATAAGTTTTGATAATTCAATCAGTGAGCGATTGAGGACACTCATCACACACTTATTTTATCAGAAAACTAATTTGCTTTTGGTAATGGCACCATCAGTCATATTTCCCTCAGACTGCATGTACTAAGATTTGCTTCCAATGGTACGTCCTGTACGTTTTTCTACTTTTAACGCACATCATAAATTATTGAGAAAAAAAAGTGTTTTCTATTTTTTCCCTGTACCAAGCGTTTGATAAAAGTGCAGAAAAAAGAAGTTTTGGGAAGATCCAGTAGAAAGTATAGCCCGTCGAACAAACATTTGACTTTGGCGAGAGAGGGAGCGAGAGAGGGAAAATGATTAAACTCACGTGAAGCAAAAAGAGTGAAGGGGAAAACTAGCGGACCACCGAGCGTTTCATTCTGTCTCTGTTCTATACAGGACTAGTGAAAAGTTTTTCCTTCACTTTTTTGTGAGAAAAAAAAAGTGGGGAAAAAACTGAGCTAGCGCTTGGATCAAACTGAGCGTGAAACACTACGGAATTATTCCGACCGATTTCTTTGGCTACGAGAACAATTTTTTTTCATTCATTCGAGGGTAGGTGTGTAGAAGTTTGTCCAGTATTTGTCCTTCCCACTGGTTACGAACTTTAAACAAGTTCTGTACGTACGTGTTTAGATCAATATGTGGTTTGTACTATAAAGCCCCAGCAGTTTCAAAAATTTTAAGAGCATAAACAGGTGGAATTATCCACGTAATGGTCTTTGATTGGATCGGAAAATCCATCGCGCACAAATACTTGCACGCTAACACTGCTGTTCTCACTTTGTACATACGTATGTGACTCGATCACTTGACCAGGAGCGAGAAGCTAGTGTTTTTTGAGTTGTTTTTGTAATATAACTTTTTTTATTGTTGTAAGCCTCGTGAGGTATTTCAATTCAAGATTTATATTATTTTAGTGCAAAAAAATGTTTTCTTTGATTGAAAACACATGTTAACATTTCAGAACGATCTATTATTAGCAGTGACTTGAAAGATAAATTATTATGTGGCACAAATCCCAAGAATAATCTTACCAGTTTGTTGCGCATCCTTACAAGTAAAGTGTTTAATTGTAGTCGATGCAAAATTTTCTCGGTTGGTACCTTTACAATTTGATCCTGTCAATCAAAAAAATGCACGTCAGCGCGAACATAACTAACGTTGGCTTACGTGTAGGAATAAATTGTGCGAGCCAATGTGGTTCGAACGACTTACAGACTCAAAAGTTAAGAGTTACTAAAACTCATATAAATTAACCATAATCCCAAAGGCAAATCCTTTTGAGACTTAAAAGCTTTGACGGAAAGAAGGGAGAACAAGGGGGCCAGGGATTTGTGCTGGAAAGACTGGTATGGCAACGGGATAGCAGAAATAGGAGCGCAACACGCGAAGCCTCAAGTATTTGAGAAATCGGCCCAAAAGTACTTCGTTGCAAAACTTCAAACGCAAGTGAGCTTACAACGGCTGAGAAATGCTACAGTGGTCTTTGCGTGTTTATATTTATATATTTTTTTTTGCTGTGTACGTTGAAGGCACTGGCTGGACAGGATCAATCAATCAATCGATCTATTTCTCTCTTACAGCAATGCTTCGGTTTAATTTCCACTTAATCTTTTTTGTAATGTTCTTTTATTCGTAAATTGTATACCAATGTAATAATTCGTTTACTTTCGATTCTGTGTAAAATTTTTGCGATGCAACACTGGAGCTATGTCTGGTATATACCCATACCTCATAAACTATAATTAAAGAAAGTAATAAATCAATGAAGTTCTCAAGAGTGGATGCACTTACAATTAATCACAACGAGATTATTGTCAATGTGTTACAATTTTGGGTATTGGCTTTTAAAAGAAATTCGAAAATAGTTATTTTGGCTAAGCTTGAAACTAACAAGTAACTTTAAAGTTGAAAAAACAGATAAATGTGTCGTAGATCTTTAACTTTTTTTGTCAATTGTTTGAACAATTGTCATTTGTTATCTACAAGAAAACATTTGTGATTACACATTGTATATTTACATAAATACATATAACTTAAAGGTAACATATTCACAGACTCCCCCTTTATCGCCACCAAAAATAAGATTACTCGTTTCTTTTGCATTTGAATGTCGCACTTTTTTACAGCTCCAACACGAACGTAAAGATAAACACCCCCACTGAACAAGTTTCCTAATATAAGGATAGAAGGACTCGATCGATCGATTTTCTCAACGATAGGCCTAACTAATGCATCGTTACCACACCAAACGTGAATTTACATGGAGAGAGAAAATATATCTACTCGAGCTCATTATCGACAGGAAGCTTGGTATTCGCAGCAACGGTGGCTTCGCTATCGAGGTTGTTGGTACATTCTAGCGACAAAGATTACCGCAACAAATAATCTTGGTAGATAGTGACAAAAACTCTTCTGTATGGGTTTAAAGAGAGAAAGAGAGAGATAAAGTTGTGCACATTACGTAGGAGAAACAGGCAATCTTTGATAATTGTCCGCTCACTTAAAAGTTCGTATGAGCTACCTCTACTTCAAAAAACTACTTGTTTATCTTGAATTTCACAACAATTGCAGTATGTAGAGGATAAATATATGTATTAAATACGATTGAGTGAATCGATCACTTATTATATTTATGTTGGACTATCCCTGTGCATGTAATTATCATACCAAATAAAACCAAGAAGTTAAATCATTGGGAAACAAATTGAAATAAATATTATTGCAAAACGTAGTTGTAATACTGTGAGAAAAAAAATACACCTAAATTTAGCGAGTGCATTAGTAGATAGGAGCAACAACAGATTTGAAGACATACATATATACAAGCATATAGTTTTAAACAGACGATTCTTAGGACTTATTAGCAGCAGTAAGAGAAGTGTGCTCAATATGGGCATAAACATGTTACTACAACTCGGTGCAAGACGATACGACAATTTGCCCCACCCCTGTGATCAATACTTCAAAGAAAGTAGTCAGATTCAAACAGGATCTCAAGCTGTTTTTTCTCATCCATGAGTGAAGAGGTAGAAGCAACAGCAGAAATACCTCGAGCTGAGAATTTGGAGGTGCAAGACGATACCCAAGTATTTGAAATCAAAGTAGGAGTACAGCAGTGTAGACGGTAGATAGAGGCATTCCTCCGGTGAGATCCTGAATACTGTAGCGCGCACAACCCCCCCCCCACTTACCTCTGCTACGTTAAGTATAGATGGTTGTAGACGTGTTTGGGTTGAGTACAAGGCGGTGTAGACTGTGTTTTACAATTTAAAGGAATAAAAGAAGAAAAAGGGGTACTAAACGTTGTTTTAGTTGACATTATCTTTTATTTTTATGATATGTAATGGTGTTGTTTTAATCTTATTATATCGATTCTCTTCTTGTTTCTCGACTACGTTTAGCCATTTGTCACAGTTAAAGGCACACTGACCATTAACGGATGGTAAAAATGGTACCATATTTCAAAAATTGCTGGTTTAAAACATACCAGTAAAATTTTCCATGCCTTTGAAGCATCTGATACGTTGTCCAAGTAGATGTAGGTGATAATGTTCAAGTGCTGTGGAATCAGGAATCAAAGGGGATGACTCCAAGTACCAGCTACTTCGATTTCAGAAGGTTTGAAGCAGTGGTGGTACCTAGATGTTTGTATTGTACTACAATAGTTTTAGGGATAGAAGTAGTAACACTAGGGGATAGAGGGACACCGCTGTGTGTTGCTCGAAAATCGAATCATCCGCTCGAGGGTAACGCATACAGGACACAGAGAGAAAGTAAGAGGGAGACGTCTATAGGTCCTGAATCGAAAATCGAGATCCAATACGATGGCTTTAAACTAATCGAATCGACTTTGAGTACACCAGATCAGCCAAACAACAATCCTAAGCCCGAAACAAGTGCATGTAACTATATGCACATAGAAAGGATCGGAGAAGGACGGAAGGTTAGGGATGGAGACGGGGCTTAGTGCTGAACATGGGTGTGCCTTTAAACTTTCAAATACTCTGCTGTTGCTCTACTACTGCTGTTGCTCACATCCATGCGTAGGAGAAAAAAAAAAAAAAAAAAAAGACAATCATATGCATCCATACTGTTGCTAGGAGGAAAAAAAGTTGCTGTAGTATCTTGTAATGAGACAACATGTGTGCGTACGTCCTTATCCTCCGAACTCTGAACGAGTGACCTTCACTGCTTCTGAAGGTTTCTACTCTGTGAACTGCATTCCCAATTCTTTCTCTTTTAACATCCCCTTTTTTGTCACTGCATACACATTTATTGCCTTCATTTCGTAATTACCTCTCTTGGGTATATAATACCTTCCAATATCAGTTTGGACGATGTACGTTAATAATTCGAAGCACATTTTCCATACTATCTTTCAATTTTCTCAAAAAAATGTCAAAACTCTGAATATACACAGCGAAGGCTTGATAGATAGTACAACATGTTACTCTTAAACGGCTGAAAACCGGTCCTTTGATGCTCTTCCACCGTGATGACTTTTGTCTGTCATGTAGACTGTTTATAACCCACGGGGGCTCTTGCAACAGTTTAATCACATGTCTACATAATCCTCATCAACGTCACGTTCATCAATTTGTACATCAGCAGAAACTAGTTGCATAACTTCCAAGCGATGGCACGAGGTGGGCAAAGGGAGGGAAGTTTCGAGACGCTAAAGTTACTTCCACGCGTTTGAACTATCTTCATCGAACGCAGCGATGCTTCGTTGATTCGATGTTCAAATACCTACCATTAACTAGCTAATACATACGAATATATTCATGTACATGGATTTTCTTGATTGCTCCTTCACTTATATTTTAATTCGACCCCCACGCACTTGATAAGATTACCCTTGAACGTGAAATCTCTCAGACAATTTAACGATATGAAAGGGACATGGATACAGTCGCTAGTCATTAAAACTCTACGATTGAAAAGTGTCATACGCATGCAGTACATAATTACGAACCGGAGATTATTGAAATATAATCAAGAAGAAAAAATCAAATGAAACTTATAATCTCTAATTTAAAAAAAAACAGTCGAAAGAAATGGGAATGTAATATAGATAATAACCAATTATTTTATACTGTATAATGAGAATAACAAAAGTTCATATTGTTTGATGGAATGTCATCAACATCTGGCATTATTGCCCATTTCCTTGTATTTATATGAATAATTTCATGCAGATTGTTGTATTGCAAAACGCCTTTCATCGTTAAAATTGAGACCGGTTTATTATAAGAAATAAGTGGATCTGACAATTGAATGATGATGTTCAATTCTCACTTGGTCATGTAGGGTATCGTGCTAGTTTACACAGTAAATTAACTTCAAGAGCTTCATGAGACTCGAATTTTCAATTTTCACTCACAGTAAAAATATATTTTATATCGATTACAACCAAGGAGAAGACAAAGAGAGAAATTCGCAATAGGTCATGATCAGTTTCACGATTCGTGGAGTGGAAAATCGCGCCCGTAAACTCTTTGGAAATCATCTCCTTTGAGTGACTCCCTCTCTCTCTCTCATTGCAAAATCGATATCCAAACGCTTACTCGCTCACTCCCGGTTAGTTTGCTTTCATGCGAGTATCGACTCTGTTTATAGTCCATAGCATTTGGATTTGATCGTGTACTCGTTCGGATTCAGCGAAAGTGTAAATAAAAAAATAAAAAAAAAGGAAAAATTGGGAGAAAGGGAAAGGGATCGATCGACTTCTTTCAATTGCTATTATTTGAGCCTACAACAGTATTCATGTCTTTTTAACTCTCTTTCTATCTCTTTCTCTCCATACGTAGATGTGTGTTTGTGCGTACGTATGCATGGCACAAAGTATTTTCTTGTGGGCTATGAAAACGCGATTAGACAGTCGTTTCTGGCCTGAAGGCAGTTTGCTACGCTTCTCTAACTTCGGGGAGTATTGATTTATCGAGTCAAATAAATCTTTGAATACACGTGTACTGTTCTGAAAAAAAGTTGTGTTTCTAATGGATTATTCATTATTTTGCATGATAAAAAAATATAAAGCGACGCTCTTCAGCAAAGAGCACTGCTTAGAAAATTGATTTGAAAATCAATGTACCTTTGTACATCGAATCCAAAACCACAAACGTAGGTATAATAACCAACAGAAGTACATCGCTGTTCATCGGAATTTGTGTGCTCTGTAATTTAGAGTGGAATATACGGGTAGGTGGATTATTTTCGTATTCAATACGCATGTTCAATGAAGCACAAGTGGACCACTTTGACTAATCGATTTATCAAAGTCTAATGAAGTCTCAATGGTACATGCACGTGTGCTGAATACGTATACATGCACGTGTGCATTAATATGACCATGCGTGGGCGGATCATTGACGTGACACCGTGCCACTCCTAAAAAGTATTTATCATGTACCATATGCAAGGTATTCTTTACGCGTAACTGCTAATGTTGCTTAATACATGCTCATGCTAAACGTAGAGGGGACTTTATTTACACTTTATTAATGAAAAAGTGAGGGTTCAGAAATTTTCGTCGTTGTACGTAAAGACAATCACAATCCATGACTGATGCAACTTAGATTTAACAATTACAAAAAAATTGAAAAAATCTTGCAGATTAAACTCCATGATTTCAACGATAACGACAATGATGCTGACATCTAAATCAAGCTAGAAAACAAAAGCTCCTGAAACCAAACAAATATCTCTGATCCTCTGCTTCCACTGAAATAACATTATTCTAAAAATTACATATATATATATAATAAAAAGGAAAAGCAAAGTCGTCACAGTAGCACGAAAGTAAAAACACAGTTTGTGGCTTGGTGCAACGAGTACTGTATGTAAGTACGTAAAGATACACCGAACACGTGAAGGTGCCAAAGCTTATTACAGTTTTTCTTCGCACTAGTGCTTCTGACGCTTATCTTGGTACTCTGTGCTCTCACGTGTATACACATAGAACAGCGCAAAATCTTTCACGTGTCACTTGCTTTGCTTTTTTTTTCTTTTATGTATTTTTTCCCACTTTTTAGTCCATTCTATGTTAGTCATTAACTTTTATCAAAACTTAATGTACTACATATTATGTTTGAAACAAATAGCAGATGGAAATAGCTTCTTTATCTAAGAGTTACGATTAAAAAAAAAATATATGATAAAACAAGCATTGATGTCTTTGATTTAGTGTTGTGATGAACGTTATTTCAAATAAAAATTTATGAAATAAGTAACGAAGAATCCTGGTTATTTCAGAAAAATCAATAGGCTCGTCAGGTTTCGGTCAGAGCCCTTAAATGATGCATGTATTCGAATTACACTATTTGAAAACTAATTTTGCTCTTTTTGAACGAAAGAATAAATTTATAAATTATAAGCTGCATTCATTTCAAGAAGATTTCATTGTTCATAAAAATTGTGTGACTAGAAAATGCAGAGTTACTAATTATAATGAGTTTATTTTGAATATTCAATGAGGAAGGGGATCTTGTAAACCAGAACAAAAACGAAACTAAAACCATCCAAAAACAAAAACTATTTTTTTTTAACAAATTAGTCGTAAAAAAAGAAGCAAATAGACTTCACTTTCTTTCTCTCGTTTTTTTTTTTTTTTTCTATAATTAATTACCCTCAGTGACTTCTGTGCTCAATTAACAAAGAAAGTATCCTTGAGTCTCCATTGGTTCTGTCTCCACTCTTTAATTAAATATCATTTATGTCTAAGTCTTTTTGCAGAGATCAAGGGCGTGGATAGATGAAAAAGTTGACAACTTTTTCTTCAGTTATAGGGAGTGGGGGTGAAAAAAACTTTTAGTTAGGAAAATTGTTGATGAAAATAGCAATGGGCGTGTTGGACCATAAAAATTACTTTAGCCACTCGGAAAAAATTGTTTCTCGAGATTTAATGGAAAAGCGAGTTTTCAAAAATATTCATGCAGTAGCTAGTAAGAATATCTCGTGCACAAGGAAGTTTCAATCGTATTATTGAAGAATAATTTAAAATCCTTTTATACACAAGCAAACCTGTGACGTAATACTCTTGTTTTTATTAAATTTAAATCTTAAGGACTACCTTATTACATGAATTGTAGATTTTGTTTTCGAAATTTCTACAGTAAGGAAACTCAAATTTGGTTCACTAACTAAAAGTAACTAGTACTTTATAAGAGTTAATTATAACAGCAGTACTTTTTTCTGTTATTTTTTTACACATTTTAACAGGATAAGACGCAAATTTGTCACACTACTCAGGAGTTACTGTGAATACTTAATTCACTAATTTGTTTTCCCTAGCAAAACGATGAAGCATAACAGAAAATTATGACAAATGACACGGTCTGTCAGTACAACTATGTATAAACAACGTATTCAGTTATAACTGCACGGTGTAATGAGTCTTTTGACATTATTTTTAGTGCTTGTTGGAATCGTATAATTAAATTTATCCTTTCTAAATGCGTAATGCTATTTTACTATTTTAAATTTTATTTGAAGGCAGATTTAAAATTTATCATCAAAAACACTGTTAACTCACAAAATTTTATTACAATTCCTACTGCTACCACTGGTTCTACGGCTGTACTACCAGAAAAACCAAAAAAACTCTATACTCCTCTTCTTTGATCGAACTATGGTCGCATTGTCCTCAATAAAGGCCCTGTACCAAAGGAAAATGGGAAGCAACTTGAGTGCACTGTATTATTAATTTGCATTAGTTAAACAAGAAAACAAACCCTATTTTGGAAAAACCCAAGAAATTAATGAGATTGCATTGTGGGAGAGGTACAAAATAATATGAAATTTCGTACACTACCCCTTTCTGTATCTCTTCCTCTTTTCTCTACAGAGACGACTTTAAAGTACTTACGACACAATAATTATGACATGAACAGTTAAGTTGTACTCTAGAGTAGTGGTTCTTCCAGTAAGATGGTATGAAACATCTATTACAACAATTTTGAGTTGAGTTGATGAAACAGTTGGCGATAAATCGATTTAGCTTTTTTTTTAAACATTTAAATACATATGTACGATGCATTTGATAAAAGTCTAGAAATATGAAGGATATACTTCAATTCAAAGTGTAAAAAGTTCAATATCACTTTAAATAATCGCTTAAAATCACTTGAAATGAAGAACATTTATTTTTTATTTAGTCTGTAAGTTATCGTGGTATAGAACGCTTGGGCCTTTTGTATGAAAAATAAAAGCCATACTTTTACAAAAATTTGCACCACTTTTTTTTTACATACACGACATGTATGAACTCTGGAAGTTAAGGTGGAAAATACAATATGTAGAAAATTAATTAATGTATGCCATAACGTAGAAACAAACATTCATACTTTGTCTCTTTTACAATAAACTAGGCTTATTAAATAAGCGGAAGAATAATCAATTCATCCAGACACCCTACAAGGGCGCAAAAGCAGACTAAATAATAATTAATACCAACAGTATTAATCGCAGCGAGCCAATTTCCTGTTTTCCCGACACCCATCAATCATTACTTGGAGGGGGGACATCCATCGCGTGCACGCGGAGCTCGAAGCCCGAAAAATTAACCCTCAAATTTGCACAAGCCCCTCGAGTGCAAGAGTGAGAGGCTCTTTTGTTGAGCTCCAGATGTGCGTGACCGATGACAACTCGCGAGCACTCGCACTTTTCTCTGTCCCACTCTGATGAACAATAGACACCACGGCGGGTGGTGACAACTTTTTTCCGCTCTCCCCGGGCTTGTAGTGGCTGGATTTATAATTTGGATACTTGAATTTATGAATAATCATTTTTATTACCATTCCTAGAGGGCAACGGGTACATAAAGCAATTGGAATCGAGTTCTTCCTGGGTGATAAGTGCTTACGTTCATTTTCAATGAGTTTTTGATTCTGTGCGTTTTAGTTGTATGCTAAATAATTTTCAATAAACGTATCGAGAATCACTGTACATTTTTCTCAATTGTTCAATGAGTTTTACCAAAAGTTTGTAAAATGTATACCAGAAAAGATATAGATTACCATATTTGTAAGCCCAGTGTGTATTGTTATACCCTGATCTGTATACCGTAACAAAGAAATAAGTATTTTTTTCAGTCTACCAAAAAGAAAGATACCTACCCATCCGAAACTTTTGGCAGTCAAAAATGACATCTGTCGTTTCCCCGATTGCAAGACAATTCAATAATAAAAACGTCACGCGAAGCCAACACCTTTCGTTCTGTTATCTCGAATCTAAAAAGTAATAGCACCAACGAAGCCAGTCCACGAAATTGACTCTAACTTTCATACCCATATGGCACACGATACCGAAAAAAGAAAAAAAAAAAAAAAGAAAAGAAAGGAAGGAAGGAAGGGAAAAGAACAAAAACACTCTAGAGCGGCCAAGACAATCGCCACGAGGCACGCACGCAAGCAAGGACAATATTTCAGGTGCGCACCCAGTAATAGCGCCATCTCAGCGACTTCCTCTTCCCGCAACAGCAGCAAATACTGTCGGTCCCTCTTTTTTTCCATACAAATAAATTCTTTTTTCCCGAAAACGCCAAAGAGAGCCACAATCGTGAAAAAGAGCCGCACCGAGCCGGGCGCAGCGGATGTGCGGAAAGGACGATTTCAGGACGATAGGTTGATAGCTATTATTCCCCCCGGGGCTATCTCTCGTTCCCTCTCTTCCAATTGTGTCGTTTTACCTTCATCGGCTTTCGCCATGCCAATTCTTTATCTCCCACCATACGCTCTGCACCTACATTGTGACTATACGCAAAGCAAAACATACAAACAAACCCACAAGCAAGCCGATGATGAATTGTAGCTACGCCTTTGCGCACACACTGACGGAAACGGGGAGAGCGAGAGGTTGAGACAGTGAGGGAGGGAATGCGGGGGATGCCAGTCAAAGGTGGTATTTGTACGAGCGATTCCACAAAAAAAAATTGGTCATGTCATTTGGGAGAACAATAGTTTGGAGTTTTTTTATGCTTTCGGAATTTGCCATGTTTTAATAACAGTATTCCTAAATTATTGCAAGACCTTACCTTTTCTGAAGATCAGTTTGAGGCTTTGAAAAAACAATCTAGTTAAAAAACGTTAACAGAAGATACTCGCGACTAAAAAATGTCGTGCACATATTTTTTTTATCATAAAACGCAATACTTGAGAAATTTCATACGATGATACAAGTATGAATGTGAATGTCTCAAATAATATTATATTGAAGAAAAACAATGTTTTGACTATAGATATAGATTAAAACCACCAAAGCCCTGCTTGGATAAGTAAAGCTGACACACTATCAGCACACTCACTCGATATTATTGAAACGACGTGTACCTTTAATAAAATACTGATAGAGTGATTGTCAGTACTGCGATTGATTTTGACTTACCCTTGTATCATCAGCATCACTGAGCGTCAATGAAGTTTTTATTTAACATGACTTTCAATTCCCAACTATCTTTGGCTGGGAAAAAAGGTGTACCACGTAAAAAAACAGTCTATGGTTAAAATATTTACAAAATTTTCAAACGATCTCCCTCTAGGGAGATCATGATTTTTCACGTAATCCCTCCTATACAAGTTACAGCATAGTTGGATACCATACAGCAGCGCACGTAGCAAACGTTGGTGGTACAAACTATACAGTGGGGGGGAAACGGCGCTGGAGCGTGTAGCGCGAGCGAGGGTGGCGGAGAGTTGACTCGCACAGAGTCAAATAGTACCCGATCGCTGCTGCTACCAGAAGGGTGTACGTCTTTCTAAGCGCGTGTCCTGGCGCTGATTCAAAAAACACATCACGTTGACGTGTAACGCGCGTCTGTATACGTCTACAAAAGGGGTTTTTCGGATTGTGCAGCTGCCGCTGCACTTGCAGTTTTTGATAATTGCAGGATGTACCGTTGTTAATATTATCCTTTTGATCCTTCGAGTTTGGCTTGAAACTAGAAGCGAAAGATTTTGAGTTTTGTTTGTTTGTTTGTTTGTTTGTTGGTTTTTTTTTTTTTTTTTTTTCATCTAACAAAGTGTCAGGTATCACAGAGGACATCCAGTGAATTTTAGTGTGCTCGTCGACAAAAATAATAATAACAAACCATAGTTAAGACTTTGTGTCGACACGTTCGGTCGATCGTTGTCGATATCTGTGTATGTGTGTGCTTGTGAGTACATGTGTCCGTAAGGGACTCGCTGTTGCCGCAGCTGCGGAATCAAAGGATCGGTATCGCTCGACTAGCGGCTGGTGTACAAATACTGCAAAAGGTAATTTTCTGCCATTAGGGACGCGCCCACTCGTCGACTCTGTGCTTTGTGCTTTTAATTTTTTTTTTTTTTTTTTTTTTTTTTTTATCGGCTCTAGCACCAAAGCTTTGAAATCAGAACTTTACTACTGCAGCCATGGACTCTTCTCCTTGTCCCTTGCTCGGGTAGTGTCTGCTCGTTATCAAAGGAACTCCACTCACGTGTACCAGTAATTTTCTCGATGTTTTTCTTTTAATCTTCGCAGACTTATTTACTTTACTCTGGAATTATTTGATGTTTTCACGGATTGCTGTTTTACAAATATTTTCATAATAAGTTCTCAGCACTGTTGGTTAATTTATTGGTTTTTTGTTGGTTTTGGACATTTAAAAAAAAAAAAAAAAAAAAATCGAGTTGTTTTTCGCCAAAACTTTCTACTTTTACCTCGAAGTAAATCAAAACGCGTAGGTACTTCTATCTCGGTGACGAACTGCACATGAAAATTGCATCGATTCGAAGATAGGTAGAGTACATACGCTTTGCCTTTCGCTGCGCCAAAAGCAGCCGCACACTGCGGATACCATTATTTTTTCAACCAAATTTGCATGAAAGAGGAGCAGTGCCCATTGACTATGCATTTTCTTTTCAAACCCACGTCAATGCACGATTATTATAACACATACACAATTCTAAGGTGCCATGAGACCATATCGACATCTATTTATACATAATGCCGGAACTATCGAACGATGAATCTATGAAACAAAGTACTTTACCCATTGATAGGCCCAATAATCGATAAGATCGGAAGCGCTGGATTGACGTACCACTTATGCATGGTGTAAGGGGACGCTGCATAAATATCAAAGCAATTGTTATTCGAACGCGGAATCAAACAAAGTGGCCACGGACGGTGCAGTATACAAATACGTATGCATTACACATATTACCACCTACACACCAATAAACGCATGGGCAAACGAACGGAAGGAGGGAACTGCGTGCACGCACTGCAGCGTTTCCCGGAATGATCCGATCGACAATTAGTCCATTTGATATCGTAATCGATCGATTCGCCTTTACACTTTGTGAATTATTCTCAAAGGAAATTGTTGCGCGGTTTGAAGCGGATGTGTTTAGCGTTTAACACCGATGTGATTCATAATTAGCCATCCGTAGTTCTTGTCTCCAAAAGTTTTTGATTAAACCATAAGTTTTCTCATTACATCTCATTTTTCATTAAATTTATCGTGGAGGTATCATCAAGTTGAGGTTTTAAGTATTACCCGCTATTAATTATTTATTGAAAAAAAGCACAAAATACGTACAATCAGCTAACTATTATGCTTCAGCGATTGTAAGCCAGACTTAATGGAAAGACGTATACTTTCCGAGAAGTTATCGTGGGTTACATGATAAATTAATTAAGTTGTAAAGACATACTGTCTTGGGTGATTGCAGTGTTGATGCCGGTACATAGTGCTCAGTTTAGTTCTTTATAACATGACGAGGCAAATTATTACTTATTTATGAGACGTGACCACTGATACCGTACCTTCGTAAACGTAGGTATAAAGACAGTAAAATAATGACTATTGTCACTTTATGACGTTCTTTGTTGATGGACTTTACATAGTACAAAAAAATTATATCAAGTATGACTAATAATCTGACCAACTTTAAACAAAGTGTTTAAACAACCAAAATAGTAGAGATTAAAATTTCCGAAGCAGTACATTTACTACACAAATGAGTCATCTGACTCTACTCTTGATGTATTTCTCTTATTGAGAAAGTAATCTTACTGCTTCATTATTAGAAACATTTTTCTCAGTGTAGGTCGGATCGTCGTTATACAATCGAGTACAGAAATATCGAGTACATTCACTGTGTATCATAACAAGATACGTAGCGGCTGTTTTACGGCTCGAAGCGCAGGTGGCATACATTCATGTGGCTGTGTCACGAGGTACAGGGTAAAACATCACGTCTGCACGATACAAGACCATAATACCGCTGCAGCTGGTCCCTCGATGCAATTTTATTCCTAGTACTGTAATATCCATGAATAGTTTGCGAGCCATGTATGGCAAAATATTACGCGTGGACCATCGGGTGCTTTCACCAACTAAAATAATTTTTTCACCAGGCAGGGTTACTGGGCTCTCTACCCTTATCAATTCCCTTTTGGAAGTGCACTTACTAGATAAAAATGCCCGTACGTGTCTCCATCAGAGATTTTTAGTTGATTTGTTGAATAGTGGAATCCAACCAGCTGCCTTTCGATCGTTTGTTAGTACAAGTAGCATTAATGGGTGAAACGTTTTTTATTGGTCAAAAATATCCTGAAAAAAGGAACTTGACTAGTTCGTACGGCTAGTATTTCTGTTTGATGTATCAATTAAAAAACTTTGCAAGTAAAAGAAAAAAAATTTTATGATTAAAAAAAAAAGAAACGCTTCCTAGAGTCAATGTTGGAGTTCCTATATCCTTCTGTTCCACCCTCAGATGGAAGTTAACTGCTAAGGATGGACCAAATCGCACAACATGCCAAATGCTCCCTTTTCTCCTTTTACATTATGATTCTTTAAAATTGTATACACAAAAAATGCCCAAAGCTTCCATCCAGTCTGTAATCTTCGCAATCAGAACGTACTTTCTCGAATCCAGACAAACAAAGAAAAAACTCTCACTTGAGTACGCAGCTGTGCCCACTGACTTTCAAAAAATCTCCGTCCCAAACGCCTCGTGCAGATACGCAAACCCAAAGCTAAGAAAATGTACGAATGAAAAAAAGGAAAAATGTGAATGCAGTACATGAAAAACCCATAGCCAGCAAATAAAGCGCACAGGTGTGTGCGTTCCCTCTTCTCGCGATAAAAAGGGACGTGGAGACGAGGAGCCTCCACTCCAAGCAGTCGAAATCATGCGGAGTAGTTGTACCTTGCAGTCACACTCACCAACACACTGACCGCGAGCTTCTTTGCCGTTTTTTTCTCCGTTTCTGGACGAATCACGTACGTACTTGTATGTGTTCATCGTACCTATACACTTCTCCTGATGCGCTTTCATATTCACGTGCACGTAGTCACGTACATTTGGTACAGTGTACTATACGTGAAACACCGCCAGCACGTGTATCTGTGTATGTATTCACACGTAGACAAAAAAAAAGGAGGAACGAAATAAAACGAAGACACGTTGCAAGCCGCAAGACAGGAATGAGCTAGGGAATCGATTGGCACGCGAGTAAGGCCCCGGAGAGGCACATTTCGCACGCGGCACGCGTACGGTGTACCAACCCCGTTTGTACATGCATACATCCACGTACAGGCACGTAATGCAAGGACTCGCCCAGACAGGCGTGATGGAGAAAAAAAGGAGCCCAAAAGACAGCGTCACTGGCCGATCGGTAATAAGCTCGGTAATAAGTACCTCTTTTTTCCAAAACGTCAAGATACATACCCTCTGCTCTAACTGTAACGATTATGGGAGTAAAAGGAAAAATATCCTTTTACTATTTAGCCTCCTTCTCTTTACTTTTTCTTACCTCCCAAAATTGTCTACGGATCGGTAGATATACACTGCTACATTTGTTGGTACACGACTTCAAATTCCTTTTTGCGATCCTTTAATACACAGGTTATCAGTTATTGAGTGCTTTGTAGGTATAGATACACGCTCATGCGTCTATTTTGCGTTTTTTAAATCAGAAAACAACTTCCTTTGTCCCCTTCTCTTTTTTTTGTTCACGTGTCTATACTCTACTATTAAGAAACAGTAGCTGTATGGGCGTTCATTGCGTTTTGAGGGCTTTTTTTACGCTATGCGCTGCTTTTCAACAAAAATCTGAGAATCCTCCTTTTATTTGCATATATGCATGGAGAATTTCATTATTTTTGGCTCGACTTTGATTCACAACAGTTCCGGATTTGACGTAATTTTTTGAAGGATCGTAGATGCAAAAGAGGCACCATAAGTTGATGAGAAAAATAAATTTTCACATGCGTATGCAGGGGATTCAAATAAAATTAAAACTAAAAGACAAGCTAAACGCCGTCTTAATAATTTGCACGTGGAAACAGGAGAATAGTGGAGCGAAAAGGGGGCAAAGAGCAAGAGAAGGGGTTAACGTAATGCTCGAGAAAATAACATGCAGTGCAGCGCATGCAGTAGCAGCACCGAAATCAAGTAACATATGGCTCTAGCCGGTTCTCGGGGACTGAGGGGTTGAGGACGCGAGGGCGTGTATCCTGGGGACATTTACATACGCAGCTGCTTGAGGATAAATCTTGCTGATTACATTACCGGCTTTTGCCGTGCATTTTCTGTGCATAAGTACGCGAACCCGCATTTTTTTTTTATTTCGTCACACATTCTTTACATTATGTAATAATAATGTAATTTTCTAGTTATTTTTAAGAATCGTGTTACAAGATAAATACGAGAGAAATTACAGACAAGAGGCCAAATTAATCTTTTTTTCTACGGACAGCACGATATTACTGATTTGCTTGTGAAAACTTTTCTAAATTATTAAGCAGTCAACCAAAGCGTTTGGACCCTTGTATGAACGAAAATTTCTGTACGTTGATTTAACAATTAATTGAAAAGGCATTTGGACCTATTTTTACTGATTAGTGTCATCAATTTATCTAGACGTAAACAATAGTTTTTCGTCCTCACTTTCTTTACAACACTTTAGAAGAGAAAAATCGATTCGTTATAATATGATAGCATTTTAGTTGCCCAATAATCCAATTAATTATTCAAGTCCAAAGTTTTAATATCGTAAATGATTTAGCGTGTACGTATCACACTATTACAAATGGAACACACGCCCACATATTTGTAAGATAATAAAATAAAAGCATTAACCATCATCCCACGCATCACTGATTTTAGCATTCCAAAGAAATTTTTCAGTATCACATTTTGTTTGATTATTCATACCCCATAAAATTTCCCGCCAGCTTTTCTTTGCTGCTTCAGAAACGCAAGTAGCCATCGAACGTTTGATTTCAATACTTGCGCGAATTTCTCTTGAGTTCAAAGACACGATGGATGGAAGGAGCATTGAACGAACGTCGGGAGGGGTCTCTGAGGAAACTCATTAAAAATGCTCTCCGTAAAGTGAACCAATACGAAAAGCGGATATACCTGCGCGTCGAAAAAGCCCTACAAGCGTAAGGAAGTAATTTAACGAAGGGAGAGCCGAGGACTGCACTTGAGTCTCGAATTGGTTGTAAGGGAGACGACGGTGCTGGCAGCACCTCTTATTCCACCCCCTGAACTCACGCGACACTCGCTGCAAGGGTATACACGTGAACAAGGAGAAAAAGATCGCAAGGGGAGAGGAAGCGTAAGGAAAAAAAAGGCGCGTGCGTGCAGCAGGATAGGGTGAAAAGAAAACCAGAAAGAGATAAGGCTCGTGTGTGTTTTTCAGCTGAACAGCGAAAATTAGAAACACCACGAGGGAGGGGGTCGACACAGTAGAAGACGGTGTCGTTGTTGCTCTTCTTCGGCTAATTAATGCCGCCAATTAAGGATACGCGATACCCTCCTCTTTTTCAAACACGTCCTTTCTCATCCTCCTCTCCTTCATGCGATAAAATACTTTCACTACCGACTGAAAAAAAAAAAAAAAAAAAAAAACTCGAGTTTTGCCCTTGCAAGTAATTTGGTCAAACTATAACAATAAACACTTCTAATAAAAAGTGACGAAAAAAGCATTTCTTCTCCAAGGACCAAAAGAATTGATTGTCATGTTTACCTCGCAAAGCACGTAATCCATCATGTAACCCGTCCATGCACTCGGTGCACTAGGCGACTAGTGCTACTCTCGTAAGAGCCAAGGCTTTTCTCTCTACTCTCTTGTGGTGGCAGCATCGGTAGTGGGTGTATGCGATCGGAGTCCGCGCACGGCTACGGCACACAAAGCCAAGTGCCGCCGCCGCGTGCTAATCGCGAGAGCTCGAGAGAGACTCTTCACCCTGAGAAAGCTGCTGACGCCGCGGCGGCTACGCTGATGACGTGTACCTCCCTGCCAGCAACCACCGCCACCCCCATCCTTCCTTGGGTTCTGCTCTTCTTTTGCTCCTTCGTCACATTCTCTCGATTTCTCGGCCCTTCGCACGTTCGCTTCCCCTCCTCCTCCTTGCTTCGTTTCTCATCCTCTGCTCTCTCTCAAACCTTTTTTTCCGTAAACTATTTTTTTTTTATGTTTGTAATCAAGATTATTTATGCTGTAGAACTCTAAAACGAAGAGATGCGACACTGCTTCGAGAATCTACACCTGCGTATTTAGAGCACAAGATCCTAGTGTTTTTTTTTTCATGTATATGTCTCCTTGATAAATAATTATATTTTCTTTCTGTGGAAACAAAAAAGGTATTGTTAGATTATAGTGATAGACGCGTGACTGTTACCCCGAGCAAATATTTGCGTGCCAGGTGCAATCATTTCCGTAAATAGGCTGAATTTTTTAAGGAAAGTTTTAAAAGTTTTCCTAATTGCCTTTGATACATACAACATCGTTAGTAGACATAGCATTGCACACATCAGTAGATTACTGCAACTCATGTGGTAAATAAAAATATTTTTTTTTTTTTTTTATCTACACATGAGGATCCATTAAGAAATTGGAAACTGCTCTATTGTTTTTGCAGTTTCAAATTGATGCCAAGAAATTGAGTTTTTAAGTAAATAATAAAATGATTTTTTTTTTACTGATCTGCTTGAATGTGTGCAATAATATAAAAGTTTTTGGGATCAAGAACCGAAAGTGCTTGTAAATTAATTATTTTTTTGATTGAATTTACTGTTTATTCGTCGGCAAGAGGCAGAAACTCTGATAAAGTTTTCAAACTCGTTTCTTCCTTGAAACGAAAACTTCATTTAACGCAGAGTCTAAGTTTTCCTTTAAATACAGAAGCGCCACTTTTCCATTGTTCAAGGCAGTTAATTGAAGATGCTTGGCTTTCTTTTCTATCTCTATTTATAAAGTCCAGTCAGGTCAAGTGGAATGTCCCATAAATGTGTTCTTTCATAAAGAAGTACTTGACATTAATCATCAAAGTCTCATGTTTCTAATTACAATATTCTGTGATTGTTCGAGCGTTTCATCTGGATACAAGAAATAGTTCACGTTTATTTAGTATACTAGACAAAATTTTAACGTGTTGTAACAGTGCGATCAAAAAAAATACTATAAATAAATAGGTTTAAGCATGTTCAAATTATTATTTGCATATATAACACAGAAAAAAAGATTTTTTAAATATTTTAAAAACGAATAAAAATTGCAAAAAAAAAATGTTTATGAAATATGCTAAAAAGTTTTAGTAAAAAACACTTAAGATCAGTTTTTAATTTAAAGCTGACCTCTTTAGCCGTGTATTCTTCATAATTATATAAAAGAAACTCTATATGTGCGCCAATAGCGTAAAAAGAAAAGTAAAGCCGATAAAAATCGTTGTCCAAATGAAAAAAAAAAAAAAAAACTACCCGACTCTTGAGAAATTACAAGTGAACGCGCAAAAGAGATTTTCAACCTCGATGTACGTCCGAGTTTCTTCTTTCAAAGCACCATCAGCTCTTACCGCGATAGTGTAACTGTCTTGCGGCGTCTTTTTGAGAGCTATCTTCTTTTTTTTTTTTTTTTTTTTTTTTTTTTTTTTACAAGAGCACACGGAAGGTACGTAAGTAGGTACAGTGCATGATAGGCTTTCATTTGAGGAATGAACATTTGCAGACGGAGATACAAATCTCTCATTCAACTCTGGCTAAATATTAAACCACGGAAATGTCGCCGTCGTACCAAGTAACTAAGACCTTCTTCTTTTTCTTCTTTCCGGTGGTTTTTAACGGTACTTTTTTCATTTTGGCCAACAGTAACTTACACTTTAAACGCAACGCAGTAAAAAATGGTGTCTTTCATGAAAAAAATCTTACTAAAAAAATATCGAAAAAGAATTAGTAAATGATTGATACATGGAATTCACAAAGAAAGTTTTTATCTAAAAACATGTATTAATTACTCTCCAGATCAAAAGTATTTAGAATTTAATTAAAGTTTTACTAATTTTTTCGTAAATTTAAGACACATACATCTTAGATAGGATCACTCAGGATCATCTTAAGAAATTGTGTTAGAAATACTGTGATATAAGGCTCTTATTAATAAGTAAATGATTTTATTTATTAATTTAAGTAAGTTTAGTTTGTCATTCCATAATTTTTACAAACGTAGCTCTTAAAATAATTAATCTTAGTGTACAGTTCATCAATGGCACGATAAAGATGTATTTAGGTCATTGACCAATAGCGTACCGAAATAGTTATCAATGATAGTTTGCTTCCGATGCAAATAGGTACATCAAGGTTTTGTTAAGTGTAAAAATAAGCAGACCATAATTCATATTTAATCCTTTCATCTCCGAGTTACATACATATCTGAATAACTTTAATTCAGTTTCTCTGCTCTGGTCATATAGTTGACTCTTTGACGCTATAATTAGGCCATTTCGTACTCGGAAGAAGCCTGATTTGGAATTAGTAAATTTTAATTCAAGGTATGTGACAATGTGGGCAATCGATTGATAATCTTCTAAAAAGGTGTTTGTAAAAGCGAGGCTAGTTTACTGTAGGATTTTCCTAGAGGAGACCTTTTCTGAACAATTTGTCACACGAATTCACCAAAAAAATTTTATAAACTGTATTAATTCCAATAGAAGACAATTTGCTGCTACAAAAACTGTTAAATTTAAAAAATACAAAATTCTTTTAGATACTATTTATGTATAGTATAATTTGGGTAAAAAAGAAAGAGTTTTTTGTTTAAAGATTTTATTTCAATGATTCTCCATGTTTTCAAGTACAGGAAATTAAAGTTTGAAACGTTATAATTGAGCCTTACAACACAGTTATTGTGCCCTCAAGAATACATATTCAAATCTCAGTTTTAAACAAATCATACAATTTTCCATGTAACATAATATTACCATCTTTGTCAAGCATCACATTAAAAAGATCAGCACAACAGAGGGCAAAGTAAAAAAAAAAAAAAAAAAAGAAATACTTCTCACTCGATAGTGCCGATGAGAGACAATAAACTGTCAGTCTGGCATCGGAGAAAGCACCTGGTTTGTATTCATCCTCCCTGCATTTCTCCTCTCCAATGCGAACGAAAACATCCGAATAACGAATGGAAGTGCCATGTTTTGTGCTACATCGAACAGCTGGGAGGTGAGGTGCACTCGCGTCAAGTGCACGAGCCGGAAAAAGATGCCCAGAGAAATGGAACGAAAAAAAAATAAAATAAAAATAAGAGAGAGAGAGAGCGAACCAAGCGTTTGACGTGGGGGGCTGCGAAACAACATACATTTTCCCCTTCACGGTAACGAGCGAAGGAATGGGACGGAGTATACTCGGGGGGGATGGGAAGCCGTGACAAATTATTATAAACAGCCTTGTGTAACTGAAACAAAGCACAGAGGCGTTACGCCCAGAGTGGCCGAAGGGTTGGCCCCAAATGGATGTTTCCCTTGACTTTTTGATCTTTTGCTTTCATGTTGGCCTGCACCCCCGATGACGACCCGCCGCAGCAGAGGCTGGAAAAGGAGAGCAGCGGCGACAAGTTTGCCCCGGCGATGAGTAGCCATCAGTTATGAACCGGTCGGGGAGTGGACGGCCACGGGAGCAGAGGACGGGCCTGTTGCAGCTGCGCCGTCGTTGCACGTGAAAAGAAGAGGAAGAAGCCGCGGGGGTGAAAAGCTCGGGACGGAAATCAGATAGATAGATGGACGGACGGATAGCCGAGCCTATTCAGGGACAGTCGTACGGCCACACACAGCCGAGTCCTTGTATCTAGGGGGGCCATCTGGGAATCTTTATTCGCTTTTGAGGCCAACAACTTCCTCTTCGTTTCGTCTTTGCCTACTTTCTGCTCCGCGCGTTTATGTATATTGTGCACACATATATACGCCAGATACGTTATCTCGACCGACCGACAGAGAGACGCACTTGGTGTGCACCGTGCCATGGATTGGCTCTCTCGTAGTACCGTCACTGCCGCCCTCGTTCTAGGACTCCTGCTCGTCACTTCCTTCGCACCCACTGGTGAGTAATGTTTCACGTCGTTTTATTCATTACATTTTATACAATAATTGAAAAATTTATAATGTATTCTAAGAGGTGGCAAAGCCCACCCCAAGAGGTATGTACTTTATGTGCACGTTGTTTTTGCAGAATGAGCTTCAAAGGGTTAATACATTTGCAAAGTGCCAAAGGTTGAACGATGATATTTAAAAAGGGATATAAACACTTTTACCTTGAAAAAGTATAAGTAAGCCTAGTTGCATTTGTCCAGATTTTACTTTTTTGGCATTTTTAATTGAAAAAGTAATTTCTTAGTATTAGCTCGCAAGTAGCGAATGGTGTTAAAAAGAAATGGTTCAGATGCTCATTTTCAAGAGATCAAACGTTGTATAGGTGCATAAAATTATTTATTGATCATGTTCATTTGGTAGTTAAGAGTATTGTGCAGCTTTTATGACTTAGAAAAAGTTTTTTTTTTTTTTTTTACTTGACTTGACATCTTTCCCTTCGACATCAACGATTGATCCGTACCGATCAACCAATATCACTTTATTTTTGTTAAATATTAATATTCAAGGATCCGTTTATTCATGCACTTGAAAAAAATGTAAATCACCCTCAAAATACATATAAAACCTCACGTATGGTGTGCAGATAAAAAAACTGACCATAACTTACGGGAGAGGGGTGGCATGGACAGTGATATATTTCCAAAATCACATCAGACAAAAAATGTACAGCTCATAAATTAAGAGGGTGGGTAAAAAAATTTATCCGCTCCTCTTTTGCCACCAATCTTGTGCACGCGCCGAAAAATCCCTCAGACGCATAATTTAAAAAAATTCATTCCCGTATCCGGAAAAAGGCTGCCCCCCTAACCCATCGCTTCGCACACACCCTCCCGAACCCTCTCGTTTCGGGATTATAGACCCTCACGTATGAAAAAAAATGGGGGGTCTCCGGAGTTTTGAGTTATTACGGCCAGATCGAAATTCGGTGGAGGCAAACCCCCTCGATGCGTTCCGATGTATGGGATACCTATACACACATTGACATATTAAACGAGTGCCTCACAATACACTCGTCTCTCCTCCTGACGTCTATCGAACTTGTCCTTTTTTTTGGTCTTTTTCGTTCTCTTTCATCGCCTTTCCTCTTGTGTCTCTGTACACCTCTTGGCGCGCAACGTATGCGAGGCTCGTCACAGGCGCCTCTCGACTTTTTTTATTACTATTTCCAGCGAGTCTTTGCACACGCGTTCTCAATACCCACACATTCACGCGTCCTTTTTCTCGCTTTTTTCTTCGTCTTCTTTTCGCCGTCGCCTTCTCTCGTTCCTGCGTTATGAATTCTCGAGTGGCAGCGCAAACAAAGCATGGCTTTGACGCCGATGAGTTCGACGGTGGTGGTGCACGCGTGTGGGTCCGTATTTTTCTGTTCTTTCTCGGAGCGATAAAGAGTACGAGGGGAGAAAAAATCGCCTCCATCATCTTGTCGATGAATTGGTACCGCACATGGTGTGCGCGTGTTTTTGCACCACCACTCGCGTCTTTCTCATTTTCGCCGAGTGCCTTGCTTCTACTCTCTCGTCCCTTATGAGCAACTGATTGTGATTTCCATCATCGGCATAATCATCACCATTACCATTATTATTCATCATTACTTACTAATAGTACATCCTACATGTTACCAATATTTTTTACTATTGGGCAACGTCTCCAATTTTCGGGGATAAGCACCTGGAACACGAGCTGTAATAATTCAACAACAGCAAAAACATAACTATTCGTAACCATAAGTGCCACTCAATACTTGAATCGATTGAGTGCACTATTGTCAGAGTAACAAAAAGTTGTGTTGCTTTGAGAACAATACCACCGATAAGGAAATAATGTACTATAGTTACCCCGACGATTCTGACCTAATGTTGAGGCTTGTGCGAACTGGTTATGGCATTTCGGGATGGGTGTATTATTACTTTTTTATTTTTGGTTCCATGACTGTGTGACCACCGCAGCAAAAAAAGGTATTTGAAAAATTCGATTAAAATCCTACCGATAAGAGTAAAGTACCTTTGAAATATTAATGAACCGTATTTGATAAAATTTCATGCTTCCATGGCCTAGAATGCCAGTTTTGATAACTTTTATTATACATTTTATTCATGCAGGGAGTAAGAGATAGTAAAAACCACCAGTATGGTAAAACACAGCTGGTAACGTAATAAATAAAAAAATTAAAAAAAATAAAAATTCCACACAATGTGCCAAACAACATTAAAGTTATTCGACCAAATTAGCGCTCGGGGTGAGGATCAGAAAATGTGGGCAAGCGTTGCCACGTGTTCATATCTATGCTATGTACTATAGCCTAGCCACCACCGGCAGCTTTGTACCAGTACGCACCATCACCTAGTACCGCTGCTGCCACCACTGCTGCACGAAACATAATTTGTTTACTCTGCTTTAACACCTTTGTGTCTGCATGTGTATGTGTTTTCCCCTGCACCACCACCACCACTGGCAGCAGCAACGACAGCAAACAGCGTCGTAATGGCGTCTAATTTTAAGTGCATTGACCATACGTACA
The DNA here is from genome assembly GCF_036245765.1 of Copidosoma floridanum. NCBI lineage: Eukaryota > Metazoa > Arthropoda > Insecta > Hymenoptera > Encyrtidae > Copidosoma > Copidosoma floridanum. Next base: position 8,774,797 of record NW_028321891.1, read on the forward strand.
GGTGCACGCAGGAGAGTTTCTTCCGCGAAGCGTGTTAATGCTCACCACCACCGCCTCTGCTGCTGCTGCTCGGCTTTTTGATATAATTACATATTTTATATTCTGGTCCGCGCCGGGCGCTGGGAATTGCGTTTGTGGCTTTCAACCCCTTTCGCCACTGCTCCCGTTGTTAATTATTCGTGCGTTTTCAATTATGCTCTCGTACAATCTGGATGTATACTCGGTGTGCACAACATCGGGACAAAGGAGTGCGAAATAATTGACGAAAGGGTCTGTAACACCTCGTGAATCGCAGAGTGCGTAATTGGATAATCGCTTGATCCAATGACATCAAGTTATTTCTTTGCTCGCACTGCATGAAATGGGTGGTAGTATACCCAAGGGGAAAAAAAAGAGTGAGCCGCAACCAATTCTCGTAGGGGGAAGAAAAAGTCATCCCGGAGACGCCCCGAAAATTTTCTTGGCCTCATGATTTTCCGATTAGGTGGCTCGGGGGAGGGAAATTGCCCGGCTAATTGCCAGGGGGCCACTCCCCGGAGATATGACGGGGAGAAAAGGAGCGCAGCCGCTGGTGTTGGTACTTTTAAGCACACCTGCCCCGCCCCCTCCCTTTTGTCGCCTTCCAGCTGCAGAGATACGCTTGCAAATAGTATACCTAGAAGGGGTTTCTACTTTCTCTGTTTGAGGAAATTTTTTATTGTATCGAATGGGGTAGGAAAGGGCAGGAAATGCGTTCACGCGTGCTTGGATCCGTTGGGTACACGCACAATGGGGGGGGGGGGTAGGAAGGTGAAAGGGAGCAGGTGGTTGGGTCTCCCTTGTCACAGATATAATCTCAATTAACTAATGAATATTTACATCGTGTTCAAATAGACAACGGCGAACTCGGCTCGCCTTACTCGTGCGTTCATGTATATTATAATTTCGAGGTATTGGTTTTCGAGAGTTTATCAATTATGTATTGTATCACGTGTATGTAAATCCGCGTATACATATGAATGAGGTACAAGACCAAAAAATTTCTAAAATGTTTTAAACCCCATATTGTCTCGTTTATAAGTCCGAAAAAATCATCTCATCACTTTTTGGGATTGTTGAATACTTTGAAAATAATTTTTCTCAACTTTCTTTATATTTAATCGTTTATAATCACTTTGTCAGTGAAATTATAAAATGTAATCTATTGGTACACGGGATAGCAAGTGCTCAATGAAGTAGCTGTGCATACATAATGAAATAAGTTTCAACCAAGTTCTTGGTTGAAAGTACTTGCGTTACTTTTAATAAGAAATTTTATCGACAGATATTCGCAACCCCTGTAGGGTCACCTATTTCTTCTTTTCTCTCGAATTTGAAAGCCGAATGACGGTAAAAGGAATAAAGCATTTAAAAAAATAAATATAATTTGGACCTACAATTTTACTTTTACTGTAAAGATTCATGCATGAAATAGAAAGAGACATCAAATAAATTTATTACATATAAATAATAATGCTATAACTAGTTGATACTGAAAGAAATAATCAGCAGCCCTTTAAACACGTCAAGTCGAAATAAATAAAGTATCAAAATGTGGAATCTTCTGTAAATACCTTTACCCATTGTATTGCAACCTCTTTATTCCCTTGGAGAAAGAAATACAGTAAAATTACATAATTTTCTTCTTTTCTGTAATCATATGGGAACACTACACACTTGTTAGTTCCTTTTGAGAATTTTGAAAAGAAAAAAAAATCATATTATAGACTGTTGTTGGAGGTTATTATTATTTCCTCTACGGAAGTGCCCAAGACACTTTTTAACTCGTCCTCGTACATTATTCGAGCAAGTACAGCGTATCATAAGAAATAAGAGGAAAAAAATGGCAGGAAAGTAAAAACAGACTGATAATTTGCTTCTTTTGAATACAAAAACATGATGACTATGTTCAAGGGGGGAGGAGAAAAAAATGAAACTACGAACCTCCGGAGATTTTAACGAGGGAGTTGGAAGAAGGTAAATGCGCAACGCCAGAAACACAAGGTGGGGGAGATGAAGAAAGGGACACGCATGTGAACGATCCATGCGTAAAATTGTCTCAGTTATATCAAAGCAGGGAAAAAGACGAAGAAGGACTTGATTCATTTTAGACAATACAACAGTCGCAAGATGAAAAAAAAAGCTCAAGAAATATTTCACGAGCGAGTCTCCAAGACCTGAAACTCTGTATGGGTATTCTCTTGATCTTGTGGGACAACTTCCTCACCACAAATATGTGTGCTCAACTAAACTGGTCTTCATGAATTGGTATTCGACCAGACCCCGCTTGCATGCATTCTGTAGAAAAGCACATAATGAGTTGACGTGTAAAGAACGATTTTGGAGGTGCATCAAGCTCTTGGGTCGAAAAAACTTGTGGACAAGCGCAGCCACGAGATAAAGAGCTCGAGTGGGAGCGCTGGAGATTAAAGAAGAAAACCGAAGGGAATGATTTGGGGAAGCGCACCCACGAACAAGAAAGACCGTATGTGTGAAAGCAGAGTAGGGTACCAGCTATAGAGGAGGAAAAAAAAGTATAAATCCAGTGGACGAAGGAGTACCCCGAGAGGAGCTGGTGAAATTAAAAGGGAGAATCGGTGCGCTCGGGTGGTTTATCGGCCGGGGATTTCTCGACGAGGGGGAAGTCGATAAGTTTTCGCTGAGGTGAAGCTTTTCGTAAATAAGAGTCGAGAGCAGAGCAGTACAGCTGAGTGGTCGAGCAATTTATTGTTGAAGAGAAAGTTTTTTTGCAGCTGTCTGTAGGATTTGGGGTAGCCGCGCGGAGTTAAGATGGGGAATTATAAAGTAAACACGTCCAAGTTTTAAATGCACACGCGCGCGTGGCTTTGAAAATTTCAAGAAGCGTGGGGGCGAGTAGCCCAGAATTTTGGGTAAAAACGTGAAGGAGACTCTAAGAGATAAATAGTGAAATTAACAGAGTATTTTATTGGAAAGAAAAAACTTGGAACAAGAGGAAAATGGCAACATCAGAAAACGAAAAGATTTTAACTTTCGACATACGCAAATAGAGAAAGTCTTGTTGAAAAAAAGTGGGATGTGGGTGGAAAAATAAACTAAAGATTTTCAGTAAGACATAAAAAAGAAGAATTAGACAGTATTTAAAAAAAACAAGGGAAAAAAGAGAGGCTTTAGGGAGAACGGAGGGATCTGCTTCGTTAAAACTTTCGTTCCCTTGAAAATTCATGGGGTTGCAGCCAAGTCCTCACTAAAGTTGCCTGCCAGAGCTACTACTTCTACTGTGAGACTACATCACTATGCTGCTGATGCAACAGCTCAAGAGATCCGAGAAATATATATCCTTTGGCTGGTGAGACCCTTTTAAATAAAAAATCAGGGTAAAGGACGAGCTGTAGCAGTTTGCGTTGTTAGAAGAAGTTCCGTTTTATTTTTTTTTCATACGTGGGGTTTCGTAGTAACAGCTTTGGAAACTACTTGGAAACTACTCTTAAACTACTCATTTGGCAATCGTTTTATTAGAGATAAAAAAAAATTCGCTCGTAAACGAAAAACTTAAAAAACAAAATATTTCTAGCAAAATTTCGAGGGTAATATAATGAAAGTTGTCTTTACAAAAAGATTGACTCATAAAATTGAAAATGGAGCTGATCAATCATACGACTGGGTACAAATGGTTTTATTAACCTTAGAATTTTTGTTACTTATCATCCTGTTAGGAAGAGGCAATTTGATCATAAGACCAATAATGATTATTTATTGGTAATCGAGGGACAATTGGATTAAAAGACCGTTTGAAGCCAGCTCCCGCGTATGCTCACAAGAGTTTTTTTTTTTTTTTTTTTCAATCAGGCTTGCAGTTCTCTTTGACAGACACACCAGTAGGTAGCTATACTGCCGCTGCTTTTCGCTTATTGGCGGTCGAACATGAGTATACGTACACATGTACGCGCAAACTACTCGACTTTTTCAATCTCTCAGTCGTCAAAGGGAGAGTTGAAGAGGAGAGACAAACCAAGGCCACCCATACCTTGTGTAGACGAATGGGGTTGGCACACTAATACTAAAACTCATGTAGAGCTGGTACGTACAACGTATGTGTAACGTGCACTTGACGTTTTTTTTTTTTTTTTTTTTTCTATTGTACCTTATTTTTTGAGCTTATGTAACTAGATGCTGCGGACAATCGCCGTTTCTTCCTTTCTTACAATCCCAATGGGAACAAAATATTTTTTACTCTGTATCTACACGTACTTCTACTGTATAATCCATACTTCTGACCTTGACAGAAGTATAAATATTAATTTGAAATAAGTCTTTTTAACATACCAAATACAATTAGCGTATATTTATTGAGAAAATTATTCGTTTCTTCTCCATTTCCTTATTGCTTACTCTTGAAAAAAAAAGTAGGTATACCTGACATTCAATAGCATCCAGCTCTTCTATGACATTTTTTTTAACGGACCTATGTAAAATATTAATATTTCCTGCAATTATTTCAACTATTTGCAGCCCTCCAGCTTAAAAAACGATTTTTAATTCATCCTTGTCGCTTTCCTTCATATATTGCGTTTTTTAAAGCATTTTAACAAAGTAGTCCCTCCGAAGGGCATTAAATTATTTTAGATCGATATCTTCATTACTCTAACGTACATGGCAACGATTTTACACACATTTTATACCTAGAGCAATATGACAGTTTCACATTTGTTTGAATTTATATGTCTACGAGAGATTAAAGTATATTATAAATGGTTAAGACGTTTATCCCTTATGATTAATTATCCTCTTTTTTATGTGACATTTTATTTATTACCACACATGGATGTGAAAGTAATTTACATGACTAAGCTACGACTGATTAATGACGACAGGGGATGTCCAATAATTAATTAAATTATACAGCTGCACTGTAGAGAGATGTGCTTTGCAACTATTTGACTAAGATTTTTGTACGAAACGGATATGTAACGAATTCATGAATTGACTTAGTTGAATATTTTGAATAAATGACATTCTGCGTCTGCAACCATGATATGTTCCCAAATGTATTTAACATTCCATTGTTATTAATATTATGAGCCTATATAATTTTTTTTGTTCATCTTTACACATATAGCAAACTATCGTACCTATGTGCTTTATCAAGTATGAATACCGTGCTAGACATGCTAATCATCGTTGGACGCTGATGGACGTAACTGGTACTCGCTGGTATTGGAACCCGGCTAATTTGCGATACCAGCATTTTTATTTCATAAATTTATAACTGCTTGCTTGTGTACCAAAAGTGGTCGGTAAGGAAAAATCTTAAAAACAGCTAGTTACTCGATGTCCAAATAACGATGCAACCAGACTCAACTCGCTTCCCTGGGGCAGGAGCAGCTATTACCAAATTAATGCTTCTGTGTGGGGAAACTATAATCAAGTCCTCGTGGGCCCGTGAAGTAGGCCAATAACCATCAAACCAATGACGGAGTCCCAAATGAAAGCCCTATTAGCCCGCGCACACGTAACAACGCCCGCATTTACACCCGCACACTCGTGATGAACACATCATACGGAGTTGTCATCAGGGGACATCTTTGATTAATCAAAATATCGCGTGGCTCGCTTAAATATCTGTCGTCGGCTCTAATAGCCCAGCCCGACGTTTCCGCGAATCAGATTATTCATCAGCTTCCTCCCACCCTCCTTGTCTATACCAACACCACCACTAATGCCATTCGATGAAATTCCATCGCTCGCTCGACACATCTATGCGAATTTATACCAGTATAATGCGAGTGGCGAGCTTAACGATATGTGCAGTCGGAGTGCAAGTTTCAGAGACACGATCCGACGTTTTCAAACAATCACATGGATGTGCATTACTCTTTCCTTCGCTCCTTTTTTTTTGAGGGCTTAGTTGGTTTGGGGTTAGGGTAAAATCATTGCAAATCATTTTTTTCACGCATTGAATTGCACATTTATTCATACCTGGGTACGTTTCAACAAAGTTTACGAAAATTAAAAGTTCATGTATATATCTGCGTGTGACGTGTAAATCGTTAATAATATAATAACAATAAATACGACGTTGCACGAGCAAGACGAGATGATATACCATCCGCATGACAGTGGCTTCTACCTGTATTAGCGGATTTTCATCTCTCGCGTACATCCGTGTTTATGTGTGTACAGTACGGCTTTTGAAAATACGAGAGCGAAAATTATTATTACCTTCGTACTACGTCATGGTACATGTATTTTAATATCTGCGCAAATATCGGAGATGAACGAACAAACGAACGAATAAAAGAAAAATTGATGACAAAAGCACCCGACGGACTTGCGTTGTCGTTTCCACTGAAAATCAACTCCTATTGTCTCCGTCGTTCGTGCGCGTAGTGCAGCTTGTCTTTATCCTTTGCCCTCTCGCTCAGACCAATGCTAAATTATACCAATCTATCATTTTCGTTTGTTGTTTCTGCAGAAATACAATCACCAAGAAAACTACGACGTGCAACGATTCTCGAGCTGATTGGTAAGCAGGAAGGAGGGACGGACCTTTCCCTTTCAAAACTTCCAGGGCTCTTATTTGCCAGAGGAATTACTGCACTCGAGCAGTGAAATGTTGAAAAACCACTAACTCCATCCATTATGCGGGCCTTTATGCTTTCCAACGAGTCAAGCGTTTCATTGCTTGATTGGGAACGTCAGCTCAATTTCACACTTTTTGGCTTCACTTTTCGCGACTTGCTGATGACCTGGTTTTTAGTATAACGTACAAATTAACCAATGAAGGGATGTCGTTAAGGTGTTGAGTATTTTGTTAACTATAAAAAAGTGATAGTTGAAAGTTACGTGTAAAGTATAGTTTCAGTGAAGTTTAATAATTTTTTACTGGATATTAAACGCTGCTATGAAATGGAAAAAAATCCCCTTTGAGGAAACTTTTTACTCACGTCACATAGAGCTTGAATTACCATATCTTAATTGTTGCTAATGGATACTATTTTATATTATCGAATAGCTTAGTTATTTTGTACACCAACAATAGAAGACTTTGTCCTATTCTTAAAAAAAGAAGCTTAAAATACCAAAAGCACGTGTGATTCTCTTTCTCTCCTTGAAAAATGTTGATCCCTCGGACTTTGAGTTCAAGAGAGTAAATGGTCATTCTTTTCGAGTTAAGCGTCACTTTAGCTTACTTTAAAACACTTACAGTACACATGGACTGTTGGAAGAAAAACGGAGAAAAAAGAGGAGAAATAAATTGCCTGACTAAGAGCAGAAGGAAGGAAAAAAAATCATCTCGCAAATGACATTTATCTGCACTTGAGTGCCGCGGCACCGTTGAACTTTTTGTTGAAAATGAAGTCTGGGAATTCAGTTACAACGCCTCAATAATTATAGTTTCATAAACAATTCCTTAGTAACTTATAATCCTCTGAATTAATTTATAATTTATCTTTGTCTTTATTTACATTATGTAAAGAACAATGATACAACCATACAATTTAGGCAAATTATTAAGTTCACTTTTGTAAAAAGAACAATCTACTTGTAGCTTGGGCTCGCCTTTAGAAATTCCAAATTTCTCATAAACAATGGAAAAAACGTATATCTTAAACCAAATATACAAATATCTAACCGATGACTGAAACAAGAACAATAGATAATCCAATGATTATTATCCTTTCTAAGCTATTTCCAAATGTATTCTGATATGTACTACTTCTATAATTAACCAGCTTGTGAATCCTTTGTGTTTACTAACACAAGCAGCTACAGAGCTTTGAAATATTGGTTGGTAGGCAAAGGGTAGATACATGCAATATTACCTTTCATTGTATTACGATTTTTATCCATAGCATTAAACTACTGTTTGTTGATATGACGTATACATGAAAGGTAATGAATTTCTTTATTTATTTAATTGAAAAAAAATGTGTGAAGTACCGTGTGTCCCTGATAATAAGGCATATCTCGAATAGAAAACATATTTCGAGTATAAGGTGTGAGTTCCCAAATCCTTAAGGTAGAGACGTAATACAGGGCATGTCCTGAATAGAAGGCAAATATGTCTTATATTAGGGACCTGTAGTGTACAAAAAGAAACGTAATCGGGGAAATACGTACATAAGTGAAGATGACTCCGTAATTATCAAAATATAGAAAAAAAATGTACTAAGACAAATACAAGCAGTTTTAAGACAATAGATTGATGTGGTATATTACTACCTGTTTCGCGAAGTAAGAAAAGATTGACCAGATAATGATTCAACATGATGTCCGAAAATAGAAGGCGTGTTTTACCATCGGGGAAACTTGGTATACCGTAACTCCCTTTTGATCAATGAATTCGAAGAAAAGTGGGTCCATAAGCAAGATATCAAAAGAAACGTAAACATATCTTCCACGAAGAATCAGCAAAGAGTTGAAGTTTGCTCGAGAGTTTCGCTTTGTGGATACACGGTGTCATATTACAGTACCCGCAAATCACCAGTAAGTGTATAGTGGCATCATGCACATGCAGAGTTGGTCCAGAGCCGTATGGTCTACCAGCGTATAATTGACGTTGCTAATCGGACTTTCAGCAGCGATTTGTCGACGGATACTACTCCGCTTACCAGCTACTCACCACCCGTTAGCTTCTCCTGTGTAAACACACGCGTCAACCTGCAAACTTCTGCATGTACGACAACCATGATTAAAGAGACGCACACACGATCGTTTACTCGTGTGTGTAGGTTATACGCAATGCGAGCGCGTGTGTTACATGTTTGCACATCGGTGGGCTCGTGTGCAAGGGTAAGCACACGAGGTACCTACTACCTACGCCAGCATGAAATTCACACACGCGTTCCCAATCTATCAAGAGAAGGCGGAGGGTGAATGTGGAGGGAGGGACCATCGCGTGTGTTATGATGGGTGCACCTCTCGTCTTCCTCTAGCTGGTGCTGTGGTCCTCTCTGGTCGAGGTCAAACTAGGCTGTGGTGGTGGTAGGCACCAGGTATTATCCTCGTTGCAAGCTAACCGCATTGGTTAAACAAGAAAGCAAGCAATGAAAACACACACACACACACATGATACATGCTTGTGTACGTACAGTACGTGAAGCGACGAATATAAAAGGACGCTGTCGTTCACCTTAGCCAACAGATCACTTTGGTGATGGGGGAATTTCCTATTCTCTCTCACTCTGCACTTGTAATTCTGATGTTGGCAGAGTTTATATTGGAATCGTCGATGAATATTATAATCTTACGGTTCTTGAGATGGTTTACTAATCATGACTGGTGTCGATTCATACCAATTACGATTATGCTTTATCTTTACTCATCAATCAGTTGAAAAATCTGGATTTCGGTTTACAAGTCAGCTATTGTCAAATAGAGATTTGAAAGACTCGTAATACGATATTTTTATGGGAGACGAAAATAATTTAATGCGGGAACTAGTAGATAATATATGCTGTAGTGAATAAATACTTGCATTTTCGTAATAACTTGGCCTTTCAACTGTAACTTTTATGTTGCACGTAAACCTTGAAAATTTTAGTATTACTGCAAGCACTTTGTTATTTCAAGGAGTAAGCGTGGATATATATATATACATATATATATATATATATATATATATAATATAACGTCATGAGATGGTGGTTAGTTGTTTCAAACAACAACGAATTACGTCACTTTCACGTTGACGATGTTACGTGATAATAAAACGGATTCGAAGAAGATAGAGCTATAGCTTTCACGTCGAGAGTGACTGGCTTGTTTAGATAATTAAGTTATGAAATTGAGTATACTTGTAGTTAGTGTAGTTACAGTCTATAGGAGAATGTTTATCCACGTATAACAAGAGGTGTACAACATACTGTGAAGGCGATGACTTTGACGTTTAATTAAAAATACATGCACAACATGGGATTGAATTGCCGTTCTTAAATACAGGGATTTTAAGTATGATCCAATACAATACTCTTGAATTGTTGATTGATTGGTTATGTAATTGCAAGAGAAGCTATACTGAGACTTGAGGAATTATTCAGACTTACGAATTGTACATTACTCGTAGTTGTACAGTAAAAAATGTGGACTCGCTTCAAAAATATAATTAATCATCCACAGTACGTACAAATATTCGTCTTTAATATTAAGACTAAGTAGTTGAATCCATTAATGTATACATATAAATAAATTTTGTAATCAGCCCCTGCTACTGTTCATTTTGTATCATTATTTTACTTTCCAGACGTAAATAAACTATTTCTATATGATTACTTTTAATCAATAGTAACGACAATAATGGTAATAATCAACATTTTATTAACTGCGTGTATAGTCACCAGTTCTAGGATCATCGGGATATGTTTAAAACATTTCACTTAGTGGTATTACCACACAACTGGAGAACAAAAATGAAACGATTACTATTTAACCTTAATTAATCAAACTTGCCCAACTCACGATGAGCCTTTTGGTTGTTTGACCCAAAAAACATTAGCATCTGCCAAAAATATTTGTTTGTATTTTTCCAAACTGTCCCTTCCACAAATACAAATGAGAAAACACGAAAAACAAGCAATGATAAGAAAGGATAATCGATCAACTTCCTTGTTGTAATTGATATTAAAGCCAGCCCTACTCCCATCCCCTTGATTAGCAGCTTCGTTTCACAAAAGTGAATCCCTCTTTTGTGCGGACACTCACGTCGAGCTCGCATGCAACGACGCCTTCGTAAACGCTCGATCATTAGTGCACTTGCATACGCGCACATGTGTGTCGTACGTGTTAATCCACGGGGTGGACTAAGTCATACATGTATACATATCATAGACAACAAGAAACTAAAGAAGATCAGCAGAACCCGCAATGAGTTGGGATATATGTGTGTATGTATGTATATATACATATATATATATATTTGTGTGTGCGTGTAAAGGAGAGAGAGGAGTATAGAGGACTGGGGCTTATAGGCTCGGACCTTATAGTCGGCTCGCTTTCAATTATAGCGGCGATTAAAGCGCCCAGCGAACGAGCCACCGGCACGCGTGCGTAACATACCCTACACACTCCCCTTCTTTTCCTTTTTCGATGTAAGTGAGCAAAGAGAGAGAGAGAGAGAAAGTTAAAGCAGGAGCGAGCCAACGCAAACACTCGGTCCCTCTTGCTCGCATCTATTAAAGCTATTATCTTTAGCCCCAAAATCGTCGTGCGGCCATCTGCCGTTCTCGCGACGCATAATGCGCTGCCTCTTTTTACTTTCCAACATATGACAAAGCTTATATCATGCCAACATTACTGCGAGTCGCTCGTGCACGAAAAATAAATACGCGCGTATGGCCACCGTTGCTATACCTGTGTACTAATGATGGTCGTACACACAAATGCTTCTACTCCAGCCTTGGGCTAGTTGGTATAGCGTATGTGTGTGTAGGTGTGTGTATTGTATAGTCTCAAGCTTGGTGTACCTACGTAATTATTAGCGAACATGTAGCACAAGAGAAACGTTTTTTAATGCATGCCGACAAAGGCCCCTGCGCAGAGAGGGAGGGAACCCAGGTGTGTTGTCTGAATTGTGGAATATTTATAATACATTCCATACCCGTGCAAAAACTTGTGAGTCATCACATAGTACTCATAGCTAGTATATAATACAACTTTTTGTCAACACAAACGGTACAGTTGTTTAGGAAGATTATAATTTAATAATTTTTTTATACATTCGCTTTGTTTATGGTGTAAGATTACATGAAATCTTCGTATCTGATGTAAGATATTACCAATCATCATCTGGCAGAAGTTGGTTGGTACTTATCGATAGCTTAGATGATAGGGTGATAATTTGATGTACAAAAGGATTTTGAATGCAAAATTTCTAATGCTAAAACAGTGATAAAAAATTTGGAAAGAATAAACATTCAACTGTACACTTTTTTTTCCTCTAAATAAAAATTAGGTCTTACGTTTTTGTGCATCAAGCACAACCACGATGAATATACAAATATTGTCAAAATCAGACGTGACTGAGTCAGAGTATAATATACAAGAATAGCTAATATGGAAAGTAAGAAATAGTGGTATTGTTTTATTCTAACATTTAAGTATACTTTCGTTTGAATAATGTACAGGAATTAATGTTAATTACACTACTAGTAAAAAAAAAATCATCATTTCTTAGTACAAGTTACGAATTACTTTTTTAAATTATTTGCTAGTTTGTGTGTCTATGCACAAATATTCATTCATAGCAACCGACGTAGGCATCTCACAAGTTATACGGGCTAAAGATATGGGAAAATAATCCCACACAGATCGAGTGATTTAGGGCATCGTTTATAGTGAAGGTATTAGGTGCCATGTGATTCGTTGTTCTTTGTGCTAGTTGTTAATACTTTTTTTCACTGGAGTTAAGTACTCGAACATTTTTTTTTCTTTTTATTTACATTTTTTTCTATAGCGATATAATCGTAAATTGTTGTCTATAAATGTCACTAAGCAACGATGTCATCTGTTTTATTGCTGTTTCTTTTGTCCTTCCTTCCATTGCCTATGCACCAACATGAGTAAATTTATTAAGTGTTTCTGATTTTACCCCACGTGATATAGCTTGTTTCCATTTAACATCGCATTAGTCTTGATGCTGAGAAAAAAAGCTTCTTTCAACCATCCAACTATTAAAACTGTGACTACTGCTATCTCCATCCTTAAAAAAAAGGGATCACAGATCACAGCAAGCAAGTATCCCATTAGTCACAGACAAGCTTAATCCCACGTGGCTGAGCCAAAGGCGACAGTCTCATAGTGGTTTCTTTCACATCGTTTACTCCCAGCATCGCAGCTCTTCTTTCAATATACCAGAACTCTTCTACTGCGTAAGTAGGGGTACACGAAACGTAAAAATAGCTGCTCCCACTGCGATGGTTCTATACTATTAGACAAGTACATATACAGCAATAGTATGGAAGTGAGCACTTGTAATAATACTTTTGACCTGATGCAGAAATAACAGAACAAAGCAGTACCACAGAGTACGTAATGTACAACAGGGTACTGCCCTCATAATATGCCTACACGTACAATTGTGCAAT